>NW_023270320.1:13700269-13703906 GCF_011800145.1 Mirounga leonina | reverse complement strand
ACTCCGCAAAAGGAGCTGGACGCTCAGCGGAAGCCTTCGTTCTAGCCTTGCGCCCACGTCTTCCAGCGGGGCCTCGTGGCCAAGCCGCAGCAGCTCCTTCTGCTTCCCTGTCTAGCGGTTGGAAGCAGGGACTCGGAAGAGTAGCTTTTCAGTGCACGGAGATGTGTGACTATCAAAACAGACCTCAACATTTTGGCAGAAAACTCCAGCCCCTCCCCGCTGCACCTGCCTGCTATTCATAACTTAATTCACTGTAGGAGCGCCCCTCCCCCTTCCTCAAAAGCTCGGCACAATCCATTCAGCGAAGGCCACTGTCTTGTCCCCAGGGGACCTCGTGTCTTTATTTTAGACATTCACATAGTTGGGTTTCCTGCTGGTGTGACGGGTTCAGGAGGAGAGCTGGCTGCCCTGTTGAATCGAGGTAGGGGTGGGGGGAGAGGGGGTGGCTAGCTACCAGGAGAGGCCACCAGGTGTTTTGAAAGCCGACTCAAAAAATAGTCCTTCCATTATTTCCAGATCCAGGCAAGGGTGACAGACCCCACGTACAGACCCTTCCTTGAGGGCCCGCACTCATTCAGAGTTCCCCTTTCTATGACTTTATCTGGGTCATTCATTCTAATGGTTGCTCATATATTGCATTAGAGATTTGGGGTGGCTTACGAAAGCATAAAATAAAGATAAGTAACTCAGGTCTGGTATTGGCGCAGAGAAAAGGACAGTCTTATACAGTGGCTAAAAGGGGACCAGAATTCTCTCTGTCCCCTGAAGCCGAAGCTCAAGGGCAAACAATCACTGCATGGAGCCACACAGGGCCTTTAGGTGTGATCAGACTGGGTCTTAGGAATAGAACGTCTTCTCTTAAAACCGAGAACCGAGAAAAATCTCCCAGTGGGAGCCCCAGTGCACCATCTCATCCGGGAAGACTGCTGATTTTTCATAATAGTCTGGGGCTTTTGTTTTGGTTTGGTTTAGTTTGTGTATGGTTGTGGTTTGCCCCCCAACCCCACTGGGTTTTTTTTGTTTTTGTTTTTGTTTTTTTAACTCAAAGTCACAAGTTGGCTCAAATAACACTGCCATGGTAACTAACTCCTTTGGTCGAGAAAGAAAACCGTTAAGCCCTGCAAATGGGCAAGAAAGAATCACAGGAAGAGGGAAAAGATGGGGGGGCAGTTTACAGCTTATCAAGATCAAAGGACAGAAACAGAGCTGCAAAAAACACAAAACCTACAACTCCCACACCGCGAACCGTGTCTGAAACGTGCCTACCCGTTGCCCATCACGGTGACTGGCCCAGAGCAGTTCCAGACTGTTGTCATGTATCCCGCGTGGTTAGCACCTCCTGTTTGCAACTCGCAGTATTTCATCGCTGCTTCCTTGCTCTCTTCACGCGTCTGCGATGCTCTAGGCTCGTTCAGCTGCAGTGTTGCAATTTGCCCGCAGGTGCTGCCCCCAAACACCCATCAGAGAAGCCTGGACACGCAGAGCTCTTCTCCCCTACTTCACAACTTTCCACAAAACCAAAACGTGGGCAGGGTAAAATCCCAGTTCCTCGCTAGGACATCCCAAGACCTTCAAATTTCATCTAACTCACTTTTTTATGGCCTTAGATCTTACCAATTCAAGCGCCCAGTTCATCCAAGAGGTTTATTGAATATTAAATTTTTTAGAAGGTGCAGTGCTGGGTGCTGGAGGTAAAAGGATGACGGAGCTTTCAGCTCTGCTCTGGAGAAGCTCATTGCCTCATCTGCCTAGGAAAAGGCTGAGCTGCTATGTGAAAGCAAAGGGACATCTCCACACACACACAGCAGCTTAAAGAAGATTCACTTTTTTTTTTTTCACACAAGAGACCATTGTCAGAGGTGAGAAGCCCAGACTGCTGGGGCTGCTCAGTTCTATCAGGTCAGCTGGGGACCTGGCTTCTTCCCATCCTGTTACATCGTCATCCATAGGATATTGTCCTTGGTCGCATGGTCATCGAAGCTGGGTCATGACCACATCCAAGCTTCAGCCTGGGAAAGAGGAAGGGAAAAAGTGGAGAGCAAGCAATTTCCTTTCAAGGAAGAAACAGAGAAGGTGCACCTACCCTTTGATTTACACTCCAGGGCGTGCACCTAGTCATGGGGCTGCCTTTAGCTGCAAGGAAGGCTGGGAATTGTAGTCCTTAGCTAGGCAGCCATGTGCCCAGCTAGTAATAAGTTACAACTAGCAATCTAATCACTGCAACTAGTCAGAAAGCATCTCTCTTTTTTTTCTCACACAACCTGACTTTATCTATAATTGATTGACGAAACAATTTTGTAACTTAGAGCATTGCTAATCAATTGTAATTGCCCAGTCAGGGTAGAGAAATGCCAGTTTGTAGACATTTGGGGTGAAGAGAATGTCCTGTAGCAGTTTACTGTGTGATTTCATACCCCAGGGACGTTTCACTGCCCATCAGGGATGACAAGTATTATCACAATGACAACTGAGTTGATAAAATTCCAGTGATATGAAACTTAGTTTATTTTCAAGTTTATTTTTCTCATGAGAATGTGATGTTTCAGTTGGCTACCTTAGGCATGCTTAGAAGCCATTCAGGTGGGAAAAGAGGAAGAACATTCCGGAATGTAAAGAGCATGTGTTAGAGGCCTGTCATCATGGCAGGGCCAGGTATATTCATACAATATTCATTATGGGGAGCAGGTATGTGTATGGGGAAGAGAGGCAGGAGAGAAATTGGAGAAACGGAGTGGAATCACATAAGCTAAGCCCTCCCAAGATGCAGAGCCTCTCCCAAAGATAACCAGAAGAAAGACTTGGACAATTCTCCTGTGAGCTGGCAACCGGCGGTAGGACCCAGTTCACGTGGAATACAACCCACATTTCTGTCTGCCCTATCTTTGGGGCTCCCGACCCGACCATTGCCAAGCCAAGTTCTCAGAACACAAAAGGAGACCCACAAGAAAGCAATAGCTGCCCCTGAAAAGAGAAAGATCGACAATCAGTGGGTACCAGAAAGCAAACTCGCTAGTCACAATCCAAAGACGGAATTCTTACACATGTTTTTGGCCTGCCAATCTGAATTTGGAAAGGAAGGGACACTGAAATTTTACCTTCCCTGTCACTCAGGCACTACAGATAGAGACCTGGGAGAGCCAGCTTTGGTAAGAGTCCTCCCCATCTGAGGGCTCCTGCCCGGTTTCCCAGGACCCCTCTGCAGGCTCTACAGTGAGCTCAGTGTCCTGGAGGGTCTCATCCTTGTCCCCAGACACTGTAGTTGAGGAAAAGAAATGTCCCCGCTTCCCCTTATAGAGAGTGCTTGGCCGAGACCCCTTTCTCTAGGCCACCTCATAAATGAATAAGCTTATCTAGCTTAAAAGTTCTCCTCAGTGGACACCGAAATTCCGGATTATCTTTGGTAAGCTTTACCTGCTTTATTTACCTGAGGCCTCGCACTGGACCCTGTCCAGCTTAAGTTGACCCAGTCGGACCCCAAACCCAGTCTGGCTTCTCAGTCCCATCCAGCCCATTCCCAGACCCAGTCCGGCTTCTAAGTCGCATCCAGTCCAGTTTCCGAGTCGGGCCAGCCCGTTGCCAGACCCAATCCGGTTTCTAAGTGGGATCCAGTCCAGTTTCCAAGTCGGACCAGCCCGTT
>NW_023270320.1:13624839-13700259 GCF_011800145.1 Mirounga leonina | reverse complement strand
GGGATCCAGTCCAGTTTCCAAGTCGGGCCAGCCCGTTGCCAGACCCAAGTCAGGTTTCTAAGTCGAACCCAAGTCCGGTTTCTAAGTGGGACCCCAGTTTGACTCTGGTGCGCTTCGGGCCCCAGTCGGGGGGCGAGAAGAGCTGCTGGAATGAAGTCTGCGAGCCCAGCACGCGGGCTGCAGAGCCGCCCCCCGCCCCCCTGCGGACTTACCCACCACCTCCAGAGGCAGCGCCGGGGCAGAGAGCACCGGGGGCTGAGCAGGTACCTACATGGGGTTGCTCCTTGCGTCTGGGAGCCTCTCGGGGTCTCCTTCAGTTCCCTCTCCCGCCCCAGAACGGTTAAAGGTAAACTGAGGCATATTACACATTTCGAGAGTTTATTTAGGCAAAACTCGATTCTAATTGAGCAGCATCCAATCTCGCAGAGAGAGGGGAGCTCTGAGGGGCTGTATAAAGTGAGCGTCTGTGAGAGGCAGAGGGGAGCGGGAACAAGGAGGTGATGCCAGGCAGAAGAGCTGGTTGGTATTTGCGGTTACTTTCCTTTAGGGGATGGCAGGGGCCCATCCGCAGACTACCTCACTGCGCTGACCCGCTGATTCCTGGCCGACTGGTTTCAGGTTCCGTTCCTGGGAGAGCTGAAACTCTGAGTTAGGTCTCCATTTGGTGACACAAGGCTTAGCATAAACGACTCCATGTGTGCCTGTTGACTTGTTTTTTAAGACCATGCGACAGTAAAAGTGAGTTTCAAAACACAGATCTGAGCATTGCGCCTTCCTGCCTAGAAGCCCCCATTAGGGTCCCACTGCTCTTAGGCTTGAGAACAGCCATGGGTGGAAATGGCCCAGGATCTTCATGCTCTGCTGCTCCCTTCTTCCCCAGCATCCTCACATGCCAAGCTCCTCCCCTACTCCCCAACCTTTCTTCTGACTTCACACTCGCCATGATGCCCTCCAGGACAAAACACTGGCGTGAGTCACACCCCCTGTGTGGAAAGTGCTTCCCTTCCCACTACACCTGGTGAACCCTTGATGGGTGTTCACGTGTTACTTCCTCAGGAAGACCTGCCCCGAACTCTGGCTGGGTCTGTGCCCAGGATTACTCACAGGTGTAAGTGTCCTGCACATTCCAGCTCTCACAGGTCCAACCTGCCATTAGTTTGTGCAGTTCGTTGACGGATGTCCTTCCTATACTGACAACTCCATCCCCCGTGTGGTTCTTTTCTTCCCCGGCTAGATGAGCCACCAGTGAACGCAGGGGCATCTCTTACACTCATTCATCTCCTTCAGAGGGCTTAGCCTATTGCTGCTGTCTAGCTGTGACTGGAATAGTTAGTAGATTCTAAGCCTATCTTCACAGAAGTGTGGGTTTACATATGAATAACACAACTCCTTCCTTAATGAAACCACCTAGTGTGTGTGTGCTCCTCGCTCACGCTGTATCTAGGTAGTTCAGGTAGCTACCTATTAGCCTGTGAGTCACCAGAGTGACAGAAGATGTGGTTCATCCGTCCATTTATACATGTACACATGCATTCAGTCACCAAGTGTTCATTGGTATCAGGCAGAATGGTAGGCAGTGGGCAACACAGAGGTGAATAAAACAGAGCAGCTGATGACAGGGTTTCTCTGTACAGTTGTACAAGTTGTGCACTGCATAAAGGTGCCAGTGAGGAAAGGAGCATAAGTTGAAATCCAGGCAAGCCTTGCTGCAAATCAGCTACATGTGCCTGGAGAGAGTGGCTTTATCAGGGAAGTCAAAGGGGCAATATGAAAAAGTTTGAGGCCCTGGTTAAGGACTAGTTTCTTCAAACTGTGGAAGAGAAGATGAATGCACTGTGAAGTTAACACTGTAATTAAGAGATGATTCTGAGGGCACAGAGGAAAGAGGGACACAGACCAATGGAGAGCTGAGCAGGCCCTTGAGGGAATGAGTTATCAGACTGAAATCCTCTGGGGTAGAGTGAGCATGGACATTCTCCCCTGATTCAGGTGTTCTGACCCAGAAGAGGCCCGGGGCCACCAGGGAGCACACAGGGAGTGTGGGTAGACAGGAGGAGGAAGGGAGAGTCATTAACAGAGGAAAAGAAGCTCTGAAGTGTTTCACCATTTTGCTCTGGTTTGCCTTTGAACGCATTTATACTGCAGATATGCTCTCTCCCCATCGTGGATAGCTAAGCAGAGCTGGACAAGTGAACCCGCACAGGCAGGGTGCACCTAGGCCCCCCCTGCCAAACCTGGAATGTTACTCTGCTGATTAGCAGTGGCTTCCTCCCAGCCTGTCCCACCACCGGATTGCAACAGGTCATCAAGGTGGTGTCACGGGCTGCGCGGTTCTGTGTAGTGGAGAGTATCTGTCTTCGGAGTTTAGGCTGTGTTGGTGGGGAGGAGGGCAAGACAGAGGATAGGACTGAGGTTGAGCCCACATTGCTTCAGTCTGTGGAGGCTTTTGCTTCTGGAGCCAAGGATTCTGCTCACATATTGAGTCTGGAAGGCAAAACCCCCTCGCTAGGCCTCCAGCAAGATGTATTTTAGAGATTTTTAAGTGATTGGTAATATTACATGTGTTCATGTCACCAAGTATAAACCCCTCACATGTGTTATTGGACTGTGATGGGAGACAACTTGTAGCTGGGAACGGGCCGTCTCTTGGAGCAGGGGAGGGAGCTGCCTGAGGTCGCATGCCGGGTTGGTTAACTGGCTGACCTAGGAAACACATCCGTGTCTGGCGATTTCAAAGTAACTGCTCTACTTTTTCATCCAGAGAAAGGGAGCAACAGCAACACCTGCCTTCTGGGCTGGTTGTGAGAATCTACACGAGAAAATCTACGCACAGTGCCCAGCAGAGCTCCCCGTGCATGATACTGTGCCTTATGCACTCAGAAACTCTTAGTTCCCTTCTTCTCCCTGAAACCAAGACTGACCAACCCTGGTAAGCCACAATACAGAGAAGTGCCTGGTCCTGGGCCATAGTGAGCCTTGCATCACTCTGTGATCTCGAGCTGTCTGCCTACAGCTTGGTGCTCAAAGATGGCGTCCTCTGGCCCCACCATGCTCCTTCTCTTGTGCCTCTCCCGTAAAAACACAACAGGCTCTGTGTATAAGAACCAGCAAGGGGGGGAGAGTTCTAAGACCATTATCAATTATTATAAAAAAGTACTTATTTATTCCATTTTAATATAGCCCCTATCTAGGCACAGGGCCGGGGACAGGCTGTGGGAATAAGTAAAAGGTGGAAAAGCATCTCCTGATACCTCTAACCTACCAGCTATAGGAAGTCTTACTAGACACAGTGGTTCTCAACCTCACCAGATCCAACTCCTCTTTTACACTAAATACCCTGTATTTATTATTATCATGAAATACAATTTTAAATCAATATAACTTACCTCTGCTGGGATATTGACCGGGAGGGGGAACACAAGGGAGCCATCTGGGGTGCTGAAATGTTCTGTATATTCATGTGGGTGGTGGTTACATGGCTATATTCATACATAAAAATTCATTGAGCAAGGGATCTCTCTTGTTATTTTTTATAACTTTATGCAAATCTACAATTATCTCCATAAAATTTTCAATTAAAAATGAGATTCAGGTGAATTTTATTTTACATGTATTTACCACTGTTTTAAAAAATTCATATGTTTCGAGCGCCTGGGTGGCTCAGTTGGTTAAGCAACTGCCTTCGGCTCAGGTCATGATCCCAGAGTCCCAGGATCGAGTCCCACATCGGGCTCCCCGCTCAGCAGGGAGTCTGCTTCTGAGGTCGCATGCCCGGTCATTAACAGAGGAAAAGAAGCTCTGAAGTGTGTTTCACCATTTTGCTCTGGTTTGCCTTTGAACGCATTTATACTGCGGATATGCTCTATCCTCTGACCCTTTCCCCTCTCATGCTCTCTCTCACATAAATAAATAAAATCTTAAAAAAAAAAATTAGTTGGGCGCCTGGGTGGTTCAGTCGTTAGGCGTCTGCCTTCAACTCAGGTCATGATCCCAGGGTCCTGGGATCGAGCCCCGCATCGGGCTCCCTGTTCAGCGGGGAGCCTGCTTCTCCCTCTCCCACTCCCCCTGCTTGTGTTCCTTCCCTCTCTCGCTGTGTCTCTGTCAAATAAATAAATAAAACCTTAGAAAAAAATTAGTATGTTTCATACCATCAGATTGGCAAAAATTGAGAAGTTCAGTAATAAACAATCTGACAAAGATGTGGAGAAAGGAGAAATTCTTTTTTGGGGGGTGGGAGGTGGGGAAGGGGAAATTCTTAAACGTTAATAGAAATGTAAATTAGTACAATGACTATAGAGAACAATTCAGTGTTACCTAGGAAAAATGTAAATGTAAATGCCCTGTGAGCCAGCAATTCTAATATACTACTGAGAAACAATCCCACAGATGAACAAGAATATATGTATGAGACAAAATTGAAAGCAAAGTGTTCATCGGTTTTTTCCTTTATTTAAAAATAAAAAGGAAGTACTGTGCAAAAGTCAACAGGGAACAGGAAATGTGGATGGAAATGTCTAATTTGATTCCATGGTTTGAGAAATTGTGCAGTGCCCAACAGGTACACACATACCATTAATAAGTAATTGTGGGATAAAAGTATCTTTTTTTAAGTCACATTTCGATGTTGCCTGCCCTAACTGTGACAGATAGATAATGTACTATGCCATTAACACATCCCTGTCTATTTAAAAACCTCCAGAGAAGCAAGCAGATGAGGCTTGGAGTTAGCTCTATGGTGGGGGTTACTACTTGGCTAATTATAAACAGTGTTCTCAATGCTCTTGAAGACACTAAGGAAAGCATAGCTCTGAGGAGCTAGAAGTGACTGTTGAAGTGAATCTTATTACCCAATTGTATGTCCAGTTTTTTGTATACCAATTACACCTCAATAAAGCTGGAAAAAAAAAAAGAAAGTGAATCCCCTCGCCTCAGTCAATCTTGCAAATGACTGCAGTCCTTGATGACTTCTGACTATAACCTCAAGAGGAATCCTGAGCCAGGGCCACCCAACCAAGCTGCTCCTGAATTCTTGACTAATATGTTAAATGAGTACTGTTGCTTAAAAAAAATTCACTAGTTATATGCTGAATATTTGTGTACTTTACAATATATAAGTCATGCCTCAATTAAAACATTTTTTGTTTAACAATTAACTTAATGCAGAATAATAATGTAATACCTTAATTGTAATATAAAAGGGAAACAAAAGGGAAAATAATTTATGAAAAGTATTTTGACATAAAAACTCTTGGCCACTACAACTCCAGAAGACCTAATGTAATTGCAGGCTTACGCTTAGAAAAATCATCTCCATAAATGTGACAGTACAAATATAGACTGACTCAAGTGTGTTGAACCAGTGACTTGAATACTAGATGCAGAACTGCCATTGGTGACGTGATTTTCCAAAATAGTAAATGTAGCAGATCATATTTTCCAAAAATGGCTCATTTTGAGTCCCACATGTTCTTCCAGAGCCTTGATACTGCCCCATCAAGGGATAGAATCATCACTTTGTTGAGGCAGTCACTGGAGGCCTGCCCACTTAAAACTGGGCAGGCTTCCAGTGACTGCCTCAACAAAGTGATGTTACTTGATTCGTGACAATGGTCATAAAAAGTGGTATGATGGCAGTCAACTTTTGGAATGGTGGAGTAAGGACCTCTGAAAATCCACTTCTCCATAAAAGCAGTAAGAATGCTGGAAAAAAATTGTCAAAATCAACTTTGTCACAGTTTGGAAATTAAACAAAATCTTGCAAAAATCCTAAGAGCATTCATTCAAGAAAAACATCTGAATCTTTTTTCTTAAAAGATTTCATTTATTTATTTGAGAGAGAGAAGAGAGAGACTTTACAGCTCTGCAGTAGTCTTGAAAGAGCTTTGTAAGTGGGTTTTTGTTTTGTTTTGTTTTTTGTTTGGTAACTGTTTTAATGTGAAACAAGCAGCCTAAAAACAAGTGGAGGGCGCGGAATGGGTTTGGAGACATCCTAAAAGCTCCATTCCCAGAGAAATGTATTTGACTTGTCAGGCAGCTCCCTGGAATTCAGAGCTCTCCAAGTCAGAGCTCACTCAGTGTGAACAGCCTTTTTTCTGGAGTATTTGTCAAAAACAATCAGCAGCAATTGTTTAATATCACAGATGTCTGAGGTGGTGATAACAGTTGGGGCAAACAAGAGGCTGACCAAAAGCTTAGAAGGAAAAGCTGTAGAATGAGATGTCCATAGGGAGATTTAAAAAGCTCTGACAGGGCGCCTGGGTGGCTCAGTTGGTTAAGCGACTGCCTTCAGCTCAGGTCATGATCCTGGAGTGCCGGGATCGAGTCCCGCATCGGGCTCCCTGCTCAGCGGGGAGTCTGCTTCTCCCTCTGACCTTCCTCCTTCTCATGCTCTCTGTCTCTCATTCTCTCTCTCTCAAATAAATAAATAAAATCTTTAAAAAAATAAAATAAATAAATAAATAAAAATAAATAAAAAATAAAAAGCTCTGACATAGTCACAGGAATCTAGAAGGCCACAAGCATGTGCAGGGCTGTGAGCATGCCTAGAAGATGTCTGAGAAGGCCCTAATCTCTCACTTTAGCTGATCTTGAGGCTCTTTGCAAGCAGATATTGAAGGCTAAGGCAGAGTTGTAAACTCCTAGAGCCTTTATAGTGAGCCCCAACATGCACACAGAACCCCACAGCAAAGGCTGGGAGATATATTGGTTTAGAGAATTTAGAGAAATATCTGTCCAGTCACCACCTGACCACTAAGCTAAGTGAGCAAAGAATTCAGTGGCCACACATGACAAAAAATACAGATTTTGCAAAATTAGTTTAGGAAAATCATTAAGCAAACAAATAGCAATGCCGAAACTGCAACAAAACCAAATGCTAGAGAGGGGGAGTGTGATATCTAGAGTGTTTAAAATGCCTAGTTTTCAACAAAAAATTAGGAGACAGAAAGAAACACAAAAGTATGGCTCATAAACAGAAAGAAAAGCAGTTAATAAAAACTGCCCCTGTCCAGGTGTTGGACTTACTGGGCAAATATTTTAAATCAGGCATTATAAATATGTTCAAAAAAATAAAGGAAACTATGTCTAAACAACTAATGAAAACTTTGAAAACAATGTCTCACCATATGGGCAATATCAATTTAAGATATAGACATTATTAAAAGAGAACCAAATAGAAATTCTGAAGTTGAAAAATACAATAACAAATAAAAAATTCACTAAGAGGCACAGCAGCAGATTTGAACAGATAGAAGAATCAGCAACCTTGAAGACAGGAAAATTGAGATAACTGATCTGAGGAACAGAAAGAAAAAAAAAAATGAAGAAAAATAGACAGAGCCTCAGAGAACTGTGGGCTACCATCAAGTAAACCAACATGCACATAATGGAAATCCCAAATGAGGGGTGAGAGAGAAAGGGGCATAAAGAATATTTGAAGAAGTAATGACCAAAAATTTGCGAAATTTGATGGAAAACATTAATCTATAAATCCAAGAACCTTACCAAACTCCAAGTGGGATAAACGCAAAGAGATCAACACCTAGACACATCATAATCCAACTATTGAAAGCTAAAGCCAAAGAGAGAACCTTGAAAGTGGCATGAGAGAACTGGCTCATTGCATACAAGGAATTCTCAGTAAGATTAATAGATGATTTCTCATCTATGAGATGAGAGATGCAGTGACATATTCAAAGTGCTGGGAAGATTGTCAACAAAGAATTCTATATTCTGCAAAGCTATCCTTTAAAAATGGAGGAGGGTGTGCCTGGCTGGCTCAATCAGTAGAGAGTGCAACTCTTGATCTTGGGGCTGTAGGTTCAAGTCCACATTGGGTCTGGAGATTATGTAAAAAAAATAAAAATCTTTAGGGGCGCCTGGGTGGCTCAGTCGTTAAGCATCTGCCTTCAGCTCAGGTCGTGATCCCAGGGTCCTGGGATCGAGCCCCGCATTGGGTTCCCTGCTCGGCTGGAAGCCTGCTTCTCCCTCTCCCACTCCCCCTGCTTGTGCTCCCTCTCTCGCTGTGTCTCTTGCTGTCAAATAAATAAAATCTTTAAAAATAAATAAATAAATAAATAAATAAAAATAAAAATCTTTAAAAAATGGAGGAGAAATGAAGATATTCAGAGATTTTTTAAAATAAGTAAGTGAACTCATTGTTAGCAACCCTGCCTTAAAATAGATGCTCAAGAAGGCTCTTCAAGTTAAAATGAAAGGACACTAGACAGTAACTCACACAAAGAAAGAAAGAACACCAATAAAGGTACTTTTGTACCTTTGTGTTCTCTGAGTACAATGGAATGAAATTGGAAACCAATAACAGAAAGAAATTTGGAACCCTCACAAATACATAGAAATTAACACACTCCTAAATAACCAATGGATCAAAGAAGGAATCAAAAGAAAAGTTAAAAAAAATAGTTTTAAGTGAATGAAAACAAAGATTTGCAACATACTAAAATTTATGGGATAAAGCTGAAGCAGTTCTGAGAGGGAAATCTATAGCTCTAAGTGCCTATATTAAAAAATAGAGCTAAAACCTAATCTTCCACCTTAATAAATGCAAAAAAAAAAAAAAAAAAAAGAGCCAATTACACCCAAAGGAAGAAGGAAGGAAACAATAAAGATTAGAACAGAAATAAGTGAAATAAAGAATAAACAATAAATAAAATTAATGAAACCAACCCAAATACTTTTGAGAATGTAAAAGAGGAAAAAAAAAACCCTTAAAATTACATTTTAAATGATTATAGATTGACAAGTTAGTTTTACCACATCAGTACATATAAAAAACAATTCCATGCAGAAGTATTTTCAACTTTTCTTCCTTTCTTCCTTCCTTCTTTTCTTTTCTTCTTTCTTCTTTCTATTCTTCTCTGTCACTGGTGATAATTGTGCCCTGAAGTCTTCCTTATCTGATATTAATATAGCTACTCCTGCTTTCCTTTTTAAAAAACAGCTTTATTGAGATGTAATTTATATACCATAAAATTCATCCTTATGAAGTGTACAGTTCAGTGATTTTTATTCACAGAGCTGTGTAACCATCATCACTGTTGAATTTCAGATCATTATCATCACCCCAAAAAGAAACCTTGTACTCATTGGCAGTCACTCTCTATTCTTTCCTTTCCCTCTTCCCGTCCACCCCCCTCCCCGCCAGCCCAAGCTCTGGAGAACAATACTCTTCTTTGGATTCAGTGGATTTACCTGTTCTGGACATTTCATAGAAATGGAATCATACAGGGCGCCTGGGTGGCTCAGTCGTTAAGCATCTGCCTTCGGCTCAGGTCATGATCCCAGGGTCCTGGGATCAAGTCCCACATTGGGCTCCCTGCTCAGCGGGAAGCCTGCTTCTCCCTCTCCCACTCCCCCTGCTTGTGTTCCTGCTCTCGCTATCTCTCTCTCTGTCAAATAAATAAATAAAATCTTAAAAAAAAAAAAGGAATCATACAATATATAGCATTTTGTGACTGACTTCTTTATTCACCATAATCTTTTTAATTTTAATTCCACTGTAGTTAACATACAGTGTCATATTAGTTTCAGGTATACAATATAGTGATCCAACAGTTCTCTACATTACTCAGTGCTCATCAAGATAAGTGTACTCTTAATCTCCTTCACCTATTTCAGTCATTCCCCAACCCACCTCTCCTCTGGTAACCATCAGTTTGTTCCCTAGAGTTAAGAGTCTGGTTTTTTCTTTGTCTCTTTTTTCCTTTGTTTGTTTGTTTTGTTACTTCAATTCCACATATGAGTAAAATCATATGATATCTGTCTTTCTCCAACTCACGTATTTCACTTAGCATTCTACTCTCTGGATCTATCCATGTTGTTGCAAATGGCAAAATTTCACTCTTTTTTATGGCCGAGTAATATTCCATTGTGTGCCTGTGTCTATGTATATATGTGTGTATGTGTATATTTATGTGTATATATGTTATATATATACACACACCACCTCTTCTTCATCCATTGATCTATTGGTGGACACTTTGGCTGCTTCCATAATTTGGCAATTGTAAATAATGCTGCAGTAAACACAGGAGTGCAAATATCTTTCCGAATTAGTGTTTTTATATTCTTTTGTAGTGGAATTACTGGGGTAAATCCTAGGGCAGTTCTATTTTCAATTTTTTGAGGAACCTCCAGACTGTTTTCCACAGTGGCTGCACCAGTTTGCATTCCCACCAACCGTGTAGGAGGGTTCCTTTTTCTCCACATCTTCGTCAACAGTTGTTATTTCCTGTGTTGTTGGTTTTAGCCATTCTGACAAGTGTGAAGTTATATCTCACTGTGGTTTTGATTTGTATTTCCCTGATGATTACTGATGTTGAGCAGCTTTTGATGGGTCTGTTGGCCATTTATATATCTTTGTTGGAGAAATATCTGTTCATGTCTTCTGTCCATTTTTTAATTGGATTGTTTGTTCTCTTGGTGTTGAGCTGTTTAGGTCAGAGGTGTGGGATGGAGCCCTGTGTCAGGCTCTGTGCTGGGCATGGAGCCTGTTCAAGATTCTCTCGCCCTCTGCCCCTCCCCGCACCCTCTCCCTTGAAAAACAAAACAAAAACACTAAAAAAAGAAAAAAAGAAAAATGTTGCTAGAGCTGATGTCAGAGAAATTACTGCTTGTGCTCTCTTCTAGGATTTTTATGGTTTTAGGTCTCACGTTTAGGTCTTTAATCCATTTTAAGTTTATTTTTGTGTATGGTATAAGAAAGTGCTTCAGTTTCATTCTTTTGCATGTAGCTATCCAGATTTCCCAACATCATTTGTTGAAGAGACTGTCTTTTTCCCATGTATATTCTTGCCTTCTTTCTTGAAGATTAATCAATCATATAATCATGGGGCTTTTTTCTGGGCTCTCTCTTCTGTTCCACTGACTATTTGTCTGTTTTTGTGCCAGTACCATACTATTTTGATTACTGCAGCTTTGAAATTATCACTTGAAGTCTGGAATTGTGATACCTCCAGTTTTGTTTTTCTTTTTCAAGATTGCTTGGGCTATTTGGGTTATTTTGTGGTTCCATACAAATTTTAGGATTGTTTGTTCTAGCTCTGTGAAAAATGCTGGTGGTATTTTGATACGGATTGCATTAAATGTGTAGATTGCTTTGGGTAGTATAGACATTTTAACAATATTTGTTCTTCTAGTCCATGAGAATGGAATATCTTTCCATTCATCTGTGTTGTATTCAGTTTCTTTCATCAACATTTTATAGTTCTCAGGTCTTTCACCTCCTTGGTTAAGTTTATCCCTAGGTACTTTATTATTTTTGGTTCAACTGTAAGTGGGATTTTTTTCTTAATCTCTTTCTGCTACTACATTATTAGTATATAGAAATGCAATGTATTTCTGTACATTGATTTTGTATTCTGAGAACTTACTGAATTAATGTATCAGTCTTATAGGTTTTTGGTGGAGTCGTTAAGGTTTTCTATATACAGTATCATGTCATCTGCAAATAGTGAAAGTTTGATTTCTTCCTTACCAATTTGGATGCCTTTTCTTTTTCTTTTTTTCCTCTCCCCCACCCCATTTTCTTTTCTTGGTCTAATTGCTGTGGCTAGGACTTACAATACTATGTTGAATAAAAGTGTTGAGAGTGGTCATCCCTGTCTTGTTCCTGACCTGAGGGGAAAAGCTCTCAGTCTTTCCCCATTAAGGAGGATGTTCGCTGTGGGTTTTCCATATATGGCCTTTATTATGTTGAGGTATGTTCCCTCTAAAAGTACTTTGTTGAGGTGGGTTGAGGGTTTTTATCACAAATGGATGTTGTACTTTTTCAAATGCTTTTATTGCACCTATTGAAATGATCATATGGTTTTTAATCCTTTTGTTTGTTGAAGTGATGTATCACATTGATTGACTTGTGAATATTGAAACACCCTTGCAACCCAGGAATAAATCCCACTTGATCATGGTGGATGATTTTTTTAAATATATTGTTGGATTTGGTTTGCTCATATTTTGTCGAGGAGTTGCGCATCCCTTGATTCATCAGAGATATTGGCTTGTAGCTGTCTTTTTGTAATAAGCCTCTTTCAACCATGCCCGAGTTTATGCTAACGAGGTGACTCTTGGTGGGGCCCTAGATAGCTTTAGGATGGGGGTTATTGCCAGAGGGACCAACCATGTGACCTCTGGGGAGACTGTTAATCACCAGTAGCCAGTGATTTAATCAATCTTACCTATGTGATGGAACCTCCATAAAACCCCTAAACTTAGGAGAGCTTCTGGGTTGGTGAGCACAATGAGGTGCTGGGAGGGTGGCCAGCCTAGAGACAGCACAGATGCTCCATGCTACCCCCACCCCCATACCCTACCCTGTGCATTTCTTCCATTTGGCTATTCCTGAGTTGTACCCTTTATAAGAAACTGGTAATAGTAAGTAAACCATTTTTCCTGAGTTCTTTGAGTCATTCTAGCAAATTATCAAGCCTGAGAATGAGGTTGTGGGAACTGACCCCCACCGCACCCCTGACTTTGTAGCTGACCAGCTAATTGTGGGAGTCCTGGACTTACAACGTGCCTCTGAAGTTAGAGCAGTCTTATGGGACTGAGCCCTTAACCTGTGGGGTCTGTGCTAACTCTGAGGAGTGAGGATCAGAATTAAATGAAATTTTAGGAAACCCATTTGGCATCTGGAGAGTTGGAGAAGTGGTTGGTGTAGGGGAAAAAAGCCCACACATTTGGTATCAGAAGTATTCTAAGTAAAAACAGATCTTAGTAATAGGAATTAATGTATCCATTATGTATTACTGCTTAACAAGCCATCCCAAAACTTAGTGGCTTAAAACAAAACCATTTATTATTTCTCATGATTTTGTGGTTTGGCTGGATGGTTCTTTTGCTGATCTTGCTTGGGCTCAACTCAAGAAGCTACATTTAAGGGCATTTGATTGACTCAGTCAGTAGAGCATGCAATTCTTGATCTTGGGGTTATGAGTTCAAACCCCACGTTGGGCAAAGGGCTTACTTTAAAATAATAATAATAAATATTTGGTTTAAAAACAAAAAAGAGGAAACTGCATTTAGCTGGTGGGTTGGCTGGAGCTGGAGAGTCTAAGATAGCCTCAATCTACAGGGATAGCTGGAAGACTACAACCTCTTTTTAGGGGGGTAAACTTCTTTACATGGCATCTGGATTCCAATAGGGTAAGCCCCAATGTGTAAATGTTTCAAGCTTCCGCTTGTGTCCCAATAATGTCTCATTAGCCAAGCAAGTCAGAAGTCCAAGGCCATAAAAAGAAAAAGAAAAAAAGAAGGCCAAGCCCATAAAAAAAGAAAGAAAGAAAGAAGAAGTCCAAGCCCATAAAAAGGAAAAAGAAAAAGAAACAAAGAAGGCCAAGTGCGGAGTCAGTGCGGAAGGAGACTATCCAAAGGCATGAATGCCATCATCACCAGTGGTCCTGACTCACTGGGAGTGGTCAGTGTAACAGTCCATAATTTTACATACCTTGTCACTAATACTGACATCATCAGCTTGCCACATAGTTGCTATTGTCTTGTGGTTTTCCTCTGTAAGGTGAGGGCTATGGGGCAGTTCTCAAACCTTCTATAGCACAATGGCTCTGGGAGCAGGCTGCCTGGGTTTGAATCCTGTCTCTGCCATGTACTAGTTGTGTGAACTTGGCAAAGCAGGCATCCTCTCTGTAACTCAGCTGTAAAGTGAGGATGATAGTACCTACTTGTTGTTTCTTAGTTGTAATGATGCTTGGCACACAGAAGAATGAAATGAATGTTGCTATTATTACTGTTGCTGTTATTGGTAGCTCCTGCTTCCTATAGTCCTTTCTTTCTTTCTTGTTTTTTTTTTAATGATTTTATTTATTCATTTGGGAGAGAGCACAAGCAGGGGGAGAGGCAAAGGGAGAGGGAGAAGCAGGCTCCCCACTGAGCTGGAAGCCCAGTGTGGGGCTTGATCCCAAGACCTGGAGATCATGACCTGAGCCGAAGGCAGACACTTAACCATCTGAGCCACCCAGGTGCCCCTCTTTTTTTTTTTTTTTTTTTTAAGATTTTACTTATTCGTTTATTTTAGAGAAAGAGAGTGAGCAAGCTGAGCGGGGGGGTGGAGGACAGAGAGGGAGGGAGAGAGAATCTCGAGTCTGATGCAGGGCTCAATCTCATGACCCTGGGATCATGGTCTGAGCTGAAACCAAGAGTCAGATGCCGCTCAACTGACTGAGCCACCCAGGTGCCCCCCTATAGTCCTTTCTGACTCTGTCTTCAGCATATCCCCATCTTGAGCATTTCTTTTTTTTTTTTTTTAAGATTTTATTTATTTATTCATGACAGAGAGAGAGAGAGAGAGAGAGAGAGAGGCAGAGGGAGAAGCAGGCTCCCCGCAGAGCAGGGAGCCCGATGCGGGACTCGATCCCGGGACCCTGGGATCATGACCTGAGCCGAAGGCAGACGCTTAACCATCTGAGCCACCCAGGCGCCCTTCATCTTGAGCATTTCTAATCAGATTTTACTTTTTGTAGTATGTGCTACAGATTCCCTAGGGATTGGAGTCAGGACTGGTTCGGTCATATTGCATCTCCAGCACCTGACATGGTGTTATGGACTAAATTGTGTCCCCTCAAAATTCATGTTGAAGCCCTAACCCCCAATGTGACTGTATTTGGAGATAGGGCCTGTAGGGAGGTAATTAAGGTTGAGTCATGAATGATCTGATGGGCTTGGTATCCCGATAAGAAAAGGGGCTCAGTCAGTTAAGTGTCCAACTCTTTGATCTCAGCTTAGGTCTTGATCTCAGGGTCGTGAGTTCAAGCCCCTCATTGAGCTCCATGCTGGGCGTGGAGCCTACTTAAAAGTAAAAATTAAAAAAGAGAGAGAGAGAACGAAAGAGACTCAGGGGAGACAGAGATCTCTCCCGTGGGTGCACTGAGAGGAAAGGCCACATGAGTACACAGCAAGAAGGCACCGTGCAAGCTGCAAGGAGAGCTCTCACCAGAAACCAACCCTCATGGCACCTTGATCTTGGAATTCCAGACTCGAGAACGGTGAGAAAATAAATTTCTGTTGTTTAGGCTGCCTTGTCTGTGATATTTTGTTATGGCAGCTCTAGCAGACTGATAATACACATAGAGTGCTCAGAAACCTTTGTTGAATAAATAAATGCAAGGATGATAAGTCCCCTGCTCTCAAGAATCATACCAGCAAAAAGAGGCCTGTCAACAAGCACTTGAATGTAATACTTACAATTATTAAAATATTTACTGCTTCAGGGGCGCCTGGCTGGCTCAGTCAGGAGAGCATGTGACTCTTGATCTCGGGGTTGTGAGTTCGAGCCCCACACTGGGCGTAGACATTGCTTAAAAAAATAAAGTCTTAAAAGAAATGGACTGATTCAACAAGGATTTACTGATCTATTTACTATGTGCCAGGCAGCACGATGGGTTACGGGGATAAAGCAGTGAAGTGAACAGAGTCTCTGCTCTCACATTCTAGGCGGGGGGAGATAGCCAGCAAACAACTAGATATCAAATCTGGTGCTGATGTGTGCAGGGAGAGGAATAAAGCAGGGCAAGAGGGACAGAAAATGGATTTGAGGTTGTTTTTCATATAGAAGGTCTGACACATGGCGTTTGAGCAGAGACCTGAGGTACATGAGCAAGGAAACCCTCCAGATTGCTCAGGCTGAGCCAATGGCAAGGATGAAGCCTTGAGAAGGGACTGAGATGGTGATTACGTTCAAAGGAAGCCAACATGGCCAGAGCAGGAAAGGGCCCAGGCAGGGCCCCTGGCTTGCACTGGTCCCCCACTCCCACCCCCAAGCCCTGAGAGAAGCCTAGCAGTGTGTTCACATGGTCACACATTTTGTAAAATTTACATATCTAAGTTCTTTCAGCTGCGGTTGATTAGGGCTGCTCTCTCCCAGCCCAGTATCCCCTCCATGACACTTGCCCCCCAAGTGGGACAGTGTTGGACATTTGACATTCAGCATTTGGGGAATCCAGCTAAGGGGAAATTGAGTTGGGAAGATTTTTAATTTGTTGTGATTTGTTTTCACGTTGTAAATAAATATCTGTGCTCATACATAATTTTGTATGATAGCTCTTAAAAAGCCCTCCACGCTGTATAAGCTTCCGGCCCCACAGAACCTGGATCCCCTCTGAAGGTAGGAGAAGTCGAAGGAGATGATGACAGAAGGTCGCAGGGACTCTCCTCTGACTGTGACAGGAAGCCATTAGGGAGTTCTGAGCCGAGAAGTGACATGACTTATGCATTAAAGGATCGCTCTGCCTGCCCTGTTAGGAGCACATCACCATGGCGAGGGGTCACGGTGCACCAGGAAGCTATGGCACGGTGAGTGAGTGCAGACCTCTGCGTTTGAGTTGAGTCTCAGCCTCACCTTCGGGCCGGGAGGAAGTGGCCGTGGGCACGGGCCAGACACACAGAGGTGGGGAGAAATAGGCGGATGAGAGCTGGAGGGGTCAGCGGGACAGATCATAATGGGCAGGTACTGCCCCAGTTCTGTCCTGTTTCCACGGGCCTTATTGGCTTTTGTTTGTTTTTTAAAGTTTTATTTATTTAAGTAATCTCTACACCCAACGTGGGGCTCAATCTGACCACCCCGAGATCAAAAGTCACAGCCTCTTGGGCTGAGCCAGCCAGGCGCCCCACCTCATTGGCTCTTAATAAATGGGCACCGTGGGGCACCTGGGTGGCTCAGTGGGTTAAGCGGCTGCCTTCAGCTCAGGTCATGATCTCAGGGTCTTGGGATCGAGTCCCACGTTGGGCTCCTTGCTCAGCAGAGAGCTTGCTTCTCCTTCTCCCTTTGCCTGCCGCTCCCCCTGCTTGTGCTTTCTCTCTGTCAAATAAATAAATAAGAATCTTTAAAAAATAATAAATAAATAAATAAATAAATAAATAAATAAAAACAAAAAAAAACTGGGCACCATATGGAAGTGAGGAGGAAGTAACTTCCAGCAGTATTTTCTCTTACACTCGGACTTGGCCCACACAGACTCTGGGGATACAGCTGTCTTCTTAGTTCTTGGTCACAAGAGGGGATACTGAAGACATCGGGGTGAGGCCAGTGCACCACACTGTAGGGAACTGGCCCTCTCTTACACCCCAAAGTGCAGTTCCAGGGCCAACAGGCTTGTACCTATAGCCCCTCTTCCTCTCGGACACACTTGTCTGGAGCAGGGAAGGCTTAACGGATTCCTGATTCCTGAAGGCTGGTGATCTTATTCTTGGGGGTCTACTCTCTGTCCAGCGTGTCCCATCATTGTCCCTCGTGTGCACCACCTCAGGCCCTCATGTCAATAGATCCTGGGTGGTCTCCCATCCTGGTTCCTCAGACATGCCCGAATATGCCCGAGCTCCCAGGGATCCCCCAGTTAGCCTTGCACTCTGGAATCCTCGAAGTCTATGTAAATATGTGTCTACCATATATAGGGTGTTATGCACGTCCACAGAAGTGTTTGTGTATATAGATGACGTGCTACACACATCACTGAGCTCAAACGACAGAAACATGGTTTTGAGTCTGCACGCTAGAATTTCTGTTTATGCCCGTGTTTGCGTGACTGGATTGTAGGAAAGAACAAGATTGCTTCTCTTACCTTAGTGTAAACATGAAGAAGGAGTTCACTTTGGTTATTATAGTCACTCTGATTTTAGATTAACTGGGTGGAGAAGAGAATTTTCCATCGAGGTTTTGGCTCTCCACTTGCGAGCCCATTGTCTGACAGTGTTTCCTTTGTCTTCCTTCTCTTCCTTGTGTTTTCTACTACATTTCAACACAGCCATTCAAATATTCAGTATTGGGAATTCACATTTGTAAGAGCTTTATGATTTAGAAAGTGCTTTGGCGTGTAGCAGTTCATTTAAATGTCACAACAACATTGTTCGGAAGGAATTGTTTCTCTGTAATAGATGGAGGATTTGAGGGCCAGAGGCCTTACACACCTATCCAAAGGCACACAGATCCTAAATGGGATGTGACCCCTACCTTTATGTGCCAAGCCCAGTGCTCCAACATGAAATGATTAATGATTCATTATGTCTTTGTATGAGAATGCTCAGTTGGAGGGTTAATGCTTAGTTGCCGTAGAAAGACTGATGCTAAGGAAGTAGTTTTACGATTGCCGTTGGACAAATATCATTAGCAGTTCAAAAATGTCCATTTTCTTACAGAGCTGTGCAATTTCTCAAAACCAGAGTTTCTGCTTTGGATGAAGAAGCACAACAATAAAGAATCAATGAGTGGGGTGCCCGGGTGGCTTAGTCAGTTAGGCGTCGCACTCTTGGTGTGTGGTCATGATCTCAGGGTCATGGTCTCAGGGTCATGAAATCCAGGCTCAGGTCATGATCTCAGGGTCGTGAAATCCAGCCCTGCATCGGGCTTGCGCTCAGTGAGGAGTCTGCTTCTCCCTCCCTCTCTCTTTCTCCCCTTCTGCCCCCCTCCCCACCGCTTATGTGTGCGCCCATTCTCTCTCTCTCTCAAATAAATAAATAAATCTTAAAAAAAAGAATATGCAGTTTTTAACTAATTTTTATTAGTTATTATTAGAAAAATAGATGTTCCTACTGGCTTATCAGTTAAAGTTCTTTGGGCACAGGTAGTAAAGATGCACCTGAGCTAGCATAAATAGAAAGGAGGGAAAAAATAAAATCATAGGTTGTCTCATGGAACCAAGGGCAAGGGGTGCCCAGGTGGCTCAGTTGATTAAGCGTCTACCTTTGGTCATGATCAGGTCATGATCCCAGGGTCCTGGGATAGAGCCCCACGTTGGGCCTCCCTGCTCAGCAGGGAGTTTGCTTCTCTCTCTCCCTCTGCCCTCCCTTCTGCTCGTGCTCTCTCTCGCTCGCTCGCTCTTTCTAATAAATAAAATCTTTTAAAAAAATTAGCCCAGGGGCGCCTGGGTGGCTCAGTTGGTTAAGCGACTGCCTTCGGCCCAGGTCATGATCCCGGAGTCCTGGGATCGAGTCCCACATTGGGCTCCCGGCTCAGCAGGGAGCCTGCTTCTCCCTCTGACCCTATCCCCTCTCATGCTGTTTCTCTCTCTCTGCCAAATAAATAAATAAATCTTAAAAAAAAAAAAAAATTAGCCCAAAGTGCGGCTTCCCATGGGCACCTTCACTGCCTGTGAGTGAGGCTGTGGGAGGCATCCTCTGTTCCTTTGGGTTCACAGAACAAAAGCATCTCCTTCCTTTGGAGGGTGGGGAGAGGATCACCATTTATTATGAATCCTGAATGCCTCCCCAGTGTTTTCCGATAGAATCCATGGTGGGACGGTGATGGAAGCAGAGCCATTTCTACCCCCTCTCGGTAAGCTCTGGGGGGCATGTGTGGTCCCAGCTGCTGGCAAGATCCTGTCCTCACCTTTCGGCCTTTGAGCTCCAATTCTAGTCTGACAGAAGTCCTACTTAACATTCCATTTCATAGTTTTTCCTCGGAGCCTCCCAGACCCTAAAACTCCTACTATTTAGGAACACCAATTTGGGGTCCTCTGGAGATATGTGCTTGTCAGCTGGGAAGGAGATAGACGGGAGAATAGATGAATTTACTGTAAAACCCAACTAGGCCTCCATTTTCTGTCATCTCCATAGCAGTGGGCAAACAACAGAAACCTGGAGGTCCAAGGTAGGTACACTTGAAAGGAGGTAAAGCAGGGAATGAAGCAGCTCGAGGTTTCACTGAAATGACTAGAGTCATTGGGCCTCCCGGTTGCCAGCAGGCAGCGACAGGATCAGGGATAGGCAGAGGGATAACTATCACTGAGCCCCTCTGTGGCTCGGTGTGTGATGGTTAATCTAATGTGTCAGCCCGACTGGGCTGAGTATGTGCAGAGAGCGGTAAAACATTATTTCTGGGATCTGTCTGCAAGGATGTTTTCCTGTTAGCCCATGGGGATGAAAAGAAGGAGGCTAAGTAGAAAGTAATGTACCAGCATAGCATCTTATGAGGGAACCTTGTACCACGTGCCGGGAAAGGAGTCCAGTAAGAAGCCCATGAGTCCTCTCTATGTGTTTGGGGCAGGGGGAAAATGGACTGAATTAAAAACGTCTCCTCTTTTCCTCTGATGAGATTATGGAGGAATAGAAACAAATTTTTCTATATCGGTGTTTATAGGAGCAACTCATGACCTCTTATGGCAAGGGAATCTCTAGCTAAGCGTGGTGGAGATCCTATGCCTATGGTATGGGGCTGTCCACACTCTGAATCACAAGAGGGACAGAAAGTTAGTGTGACACCTTGATTTACTGCAAATCAAAAACAAATACCTAAAACCAAGAAGGCTCTGGAGGAGGAAACACAGCACAGAGAGACCAAGAAGAAAATTACTTCTACTTTTTAGTAAGAAAAGACTTGATTATAATTTTGAATTAGAAAAATTAGATCACTGTAGAATGTTTGTAAAATGGGGGGGGGCCACAGTTGGTTGGGTGTTCCACTCTTGATTTCGGCTTGGGTTGTGGTCTCGGACTCATGGGATCAGGCCCTAGAGTCTGCTTGGGATTCATTCTCTCTCTCTCCCTCGCCCTCTGCACCTCCCCCTCTCAAAATAAATAAACAGAATCTTTAAAAAAAAAATAGAGAAGGAAAAAATACCCACCATCCTAACACTACCATGTCATTACTTCTGAGCATTAGTTTCCAAAGACTTGATTTTAACTTCAGTTTGATTTTGTCATTACTCTGCTTAGAAGCCTTGAATGGCTTCCCATTGCCTATAAATAAAGTTCAAATTCCTTAGCCTTGCGTGGAAACTCCTTCAAAATGTGGTGCCAACATAACCCATCAATCCAACCTTCCACAGTTCCCCTGATGAACTCTGCTCTGGTCAAACGATTTTACTCACAGTCTCTGAAATCTACCTTGGTCTTCCCTATACATTCTTGGAACATTCTCGCTGTCTTCTCGTCTCCTCTCTAACTTATAACCACTCTCCTATAAGATCCAGGTGAGGGGCTCAGTCAGTTGAGTGTCTGCCTTCAGCTCCTAGGATCCTGGATCGAGACCCACGTCAGGCTCCCTGCTTAGCAGGGAGTCTGCTTCTCCCTTTCCCTCTGCCCCTCCCCACTGCGCTCTCTCTCTCTCAAATAAATAAATAAAATCTTTTTTTTTTTTTTCCAAAAAAAGATCCAGCTGAAATCTCATCCCTGCTGGCCTTTCCCTGGCCATTCACTCACAGTGGTCACCTTCCTTGGAAAGGCTTTAGTAAGTACTGTCCTTATAACTTACAGGACAATTAACCATCGGCTGCTTTATGCCTTTTCTTATTATCTTCAGCATTTAAGTCAATCTTCATGGATAACAATTTTTTGTGCTTATGTATTATCTTAATTAGATTACAAGCTCTTTAGGGGCGCCTGGGTGGCTCAGTCGTTAAGCGTCTGCCTTCGGCTCGGGTCATGATCCCAGGGTGCTGGGATCAAGTCCCGCATCGGGCTCCCTGGTCCACGGGAAGCCTGCTTCTCTCTCTCCCACTCCCCCTGCTTGTGTTCCCTCTCTCACTGTGTCTCGCTCTGTCAAATAAATAAATAAATAAAATCTTAAAAAAAAAAGATTACAAGCTCTTTGAAGGAAGGAGCTAGATATTATAGCTTAAAAATTATAAACGCTCAGTAAAGCATTACATGAAGGTACGAGTTGGTAAGTCCATAATAAGAATAAAGATGCTCATTCCATCGCAACAGTGAAACGAGTAGCAAATAGCTGCTACTTTACTACTAGATATGAGATCCTATGCTAGGTATTGCTTTTCAGAGAGGAGACTCCCCCCAACTCACATTTCTGCTCCTCTGTGTGCCCCTCCCCAGCTCTGCTTTACGCAACGGGAGGGGAAAATGCTGTTTCATTGTGAAGAACTTTGGAAGTTGTCATTTATACCTTAAAGGTCAGCAGCATCGTGGCATCCCCCTCACACGTTCTGCTCCCCTGTGGTGAGCGCTCTCTGCACTGGGTTCATCTCCCAGGCAGCTTTAGGCCCTTTCTGCCTTGTGCATCCTGAGATAATAAGCAGAAGAAAGGATCAAGGTCAGTTTTCCTGGGTGGTCAAGCCTGGCCAAGTCTCTCTGTTCTTGTTCCTCTCTCCCTGTTAGCTTGAGGCTGCTCTGCCCACGGCCATCTTGGATGCAAGAAGGCAGAGAGGAGAAAGTCCCACTGTGTCTTCCTGGCCTCAGCCACATTCTCCAACCCGTGTCCACCAATGCGACCCACGTTTGGGAGTATGGAGAGCTTGGCCAACTGTTACCAAGTCATGCTTTATTTCCCATTTGACTACTCTTCCCAGCATATAAACCTGTTGGAGGTGTGGGCCACATGGTTGAGGAAGTCCTGTGCCCCTGGCCATAATATAATCAAACGCTGGCAAAAATCTCACTTCTAACTTCTAATACAGGGTCTGTTTAAGTAATATAGAGCCGTTAGAAAGTCTTTGAATAAGTTTAATCTTAAATTTATTCACAAATGAGATAACCCCTGAATTGTGAAAAGGCAATTTAAATTTTTTAGTTAAAAAAATAGCATGTAATTCAATAGAAAATATCCTAGAATATCCTCATTTCGGATCTGTGATTCCTCCCTGCCCCCAGCCCCATAAAAATGCCACCCTAGAAAAAAAGGCAAACTGGGGCAATGTGAGTCTGGTGCACAATGTAACGTTAGACACAGAAAATTTTGCATTGTGCTTGGGGACACAAAGCTTGCCAGGCAGAGACAACTTCGTAAGCAAGAGCCCATGGCTGCACCAGTGGGCCTTCGCTCTCAGCTTTTACAGCTGTGTCTGTTATTGTGAGATTCTCACCCTATGCCTCTGGCATTTCTGAATTATTATCGGCAAAGCTTTATTCTAATTTTGAAAAATTGTCTACAGTTTTCTAAGGCATCCTAAACTTTGCTTAGGCGCAGGCAGACCCAGCTTTAACGCCGCTGGAATGGAAGGAGGCACCAGTAACAGGAGGCTTACAGAGCAGTTGGAGCTGCTGGAACTGGCCATGAACTTGCCCAGTCCCATAGCATTGAAAAGAATTCTACACAGCGGAAGTTGCAGACCAGACCAAAGCTGGTGGGGTCGAAAGGGCCAGGAAATGCAGAACTACAAGGGAAGCCACAGAGCTTCAACTTCAAGGAGCCGGCAGCTGTGTGCTGTGAGAATAAGTTGGCAATGGCAGCTTGAGGAGACATCAAGTCCTCCAAAGTCTGGAAGATAAACAGAGGGACTGTGAAATCAAGAAGGTGCCAGAAGAAGGAAGTGGGAAGTCACCCCTCCCTGCTGCTCTGTCTTGCAAGCGAACACATTCTGGACGCTGCTCACTGGATGATGTAATGCTTGTTGTACTTTTTGACTTAAACACAATTTGAGTTACACATTCCAGAATAGAATGTTGGCTTAAATTAGGAAGAATAAACATTAACACAGGCGGTCTCTGAGAGGAAGGGGAAGTGTTGACGTGTAGGGCTGAAGAGGAGGGCATACAAAGTCTGTGAGGACATTAGAATGGAAAGATTATGCTCTGCCTTCCTCAGTAGCAGCTTCATCCAAACCTAACTGCTCACATACTGATGAAAACTGCTACTGTAGCCCCAAGCTTCACTTCTTTTCGCTACACCATCTAGAACAGCACCATCCAGTAGAAATATAATGCAAGCCATATGTGTGATTTAAAATTTTCTGGTAGTCACACTTAAAAAAAGCAAGAAGAGGGGCGCCTGGGTGGCTCAGTTGGTTAAGCGTCCAACTCTTGATTGCAGCTCAGGTCATGATCTCGGGGTCCTGGAATCGAGCCCCACATGAGGCTCTCTGCTCAGTGTGGAGTTGGCTTGCCCCTCACCCTCTGCTCCTCCCATGCTCACATGCACTCTCTCTGTCACTGTCTCTTTCTCTCAAATAAATAAAATCTTTAAAAAAATTTAAAGATTTAAAAAGCAAGAAGAAAAGAGCGAAATTAATTCCAATAATTTTTTCTATTTAACCCAATATATACAAAATATTATCTCAACAAGAAATCACTTAAAAATGATTGATAACATATTTTACGTTATGTTTTCTTTTGTACTAAGTCTTCAGTACTCAGGGTGTGTTTTATACTTACAGAACATCTCAGTCACACTGCTTGCATTTCAAGTGCTCAATTGCCTAAGTCCCTGCTGGCTACTATACTGGGCAGGACAGGTCTAGAAGTAGAGGGAGAGTCCTTCTGTCCCAGCATTCCCAGCTAGAGTTGGCATTCACTCTGATTGGACTGGACTAGGCTATACACTCTAAGACTATACCGATGACCGTATAGCAGGATTAGGCTCTAGCCTAATGGATTGTGCTAATTGGCTGAAGCTAGGCCTGACTATAGTAAGCAGAACAAAGCCCTGCCACCCCACCCCCAAAGTTGTCATGCCCTAGTTCCTGGAACCTGTGAACGTATTAGGTTACATGGCGAAGAGGAAGTTGTAGATGGAATTAATTTGCTAATGAGTTGATCTTGAGATGACATTGCCCTGCTGCGCCCGATGGAATCACAAAGATCCTTAGAAGTGGAAGAGGAAGCCAGAAGAGAGAACCAGAGAGATGGCAACATGAGCAGGACTCAGCTCTGTGCTGCTGGCTTTGGAGAGGAGGAAGGGGCCACAAGCCAATGGATGTGGGCTGCTCTAGAAGCTGCCAAAGCAAGAAACCTAGGTCATCCCCTAGAGCCTCCAGAAGACACACACCACTGCCAACACCTTGCCTTTAGCACAGTGAGACCTGTGTTGGACTTCCGACCTCCAGAACTGTAAGAAAATAAATATGTATTGATCTAAGCCACTAAGAAAACAAAATCAGTGATCTACCCCTGAAGTGCATGGAAAGAATAGAAACCCAAATTTTTCATGGACATTTTGAGACATAAAGGAGTTTTTAGTTTCAAAAATTTGGCTTTTAAGTGTCAAACTATGAAAATCTAAAATTCGTGCCTTTAACAACTGATTGAAAAGAGAGTAAGTAGGGCATTGGACTATATTAATAGCCCCTGGGAGGCCAGACAAGGATTTCCTAGGCTGGGGGAAGACAGTTAAAAAGGCCCCAGGAGAATTAAGATGCTGCTCACCTCTTAACGTAGTCTTTGCACCCTGTTGCCTCTCTCACACTCACACGGCAGTAGGATTCTATATATATTATGGGAATCCAAGAGTAGGTGGATTTTATGCCCCACTTTCTACTGGAATCCCAGGAGCCAATGGAGTAGACTTAGGCAGAAACAGCCTGAGGCAACCTTTCAATTCTTCTCCAGCACCAATAGCCTGTGGTCATGATAATGAGGTGTACAGCATGTGGACCAACCACCAGAGACCATCATAAGATATGGACATCAAGGATGCATGCCAGGAAGACAGATGCTGATAACAAGACCAAATGGGCAATGGAACTCCTCAGCAGTGACCTGGGTGGGCCCATGATGAAGGACCAGGTGCCACCCTCACATCAACTCCTAGAACTTGAAATATCTCTGTAGAGGTAGAGAGTGAAGGAAAGTATAAAATAGCCAAGTACAAACCTGAAATGACTGAAAACACCTAGACTTGAGTATTCTGTCTCTTGACATCATAGAGAATGGAGACTCAAGAGAGACTCAAAACTCACCTATAAAAAAATTGCCTTTTATTGCACATGTGAATTTTGTTATCTGAAAAAGTCTGTACCCTCCATATTTATAATATAAAGATATTGGAAATAACTTAAATATCCATAGGTGCACAAATGGTTGGGACTGTTATGTGCTCTTGTTGAATTGACTCAATTGCAATTATAAAAAGATACTCTTTCTCTCTGGTAACAGTCTTTAGTCTGAAATCTACTTTGTGTGATATTAATATAGACACTCCAGCTTTCTTTTGGTTAATGTAACATGATATACCATTTAACATCCCTTTACCTTTTTTTTTTTACGATCTATTTCTTAATTTTTGAGGGGAGGTTGCAGAGGGGCAGAGGGACAGAGAAACTGAAGCAGACTCCCCACTGCGTGCAGAGCCCGATTTGGGGCTCCATCTCACGACCCTGAGATCACGACCTGAGCTGAAACCAAAAATCGGACGCCTAATGGACTCCGCCACTGAGGTGCCCCAAACCACCTTTCTATTTTGAAACAATTTCAAACTTGCATAGAAGTTTCGAGAATAAGGAAAAGAATCCTGTATCAACTTCCCCCAGCTTCAGGTATTGTTCTCCTATGATCAGCAGGCAGCAGAAATCTAAAGAACCTTTGGCAGGTTATAAAGCGCCCTCTCTAGACAACTCTGTCCTCTACAGTCCTCCACCCTGCAAATTCTAGCTGCCTTGGAATTCCCAAGCTCTCAATTCTGTCTCCGCTCAGGTTGTGTTTAGGTTACTTCTCCCTATACTATGGCCTGGAAATTCTCTCCAGATATGAAGGAGGGCAATTTTAGGGCTCATCTCATTCCTTTGCATTCTCTCAGAGATCTCCATCAAGGCACTGTTTTCCAGTGCCCAAAAACTGGTTTGTTTTTTTCCATAGATTTTCTCCCATGGTTTTAATTGGTTGAGGTAGGATGGTAACTCTGAACTCTGGTTCCGTCATAGCAATAAGTGACAGTATAATGATGTTTTTACAGTTAATTTCATATTTTAATTATCTTATTTTAAAATTAATCTTTATATCTTCCCATATATAACATATTATTTTGCATAAATGAACTGTTTCATAATTTTAAAAATTGTGACCCATAAGCTGTAAGGGCTTGTTGAGGTCAAGTAGGGAAATAATACAAAAAACAAAATAAAAATCATTATAATCTCACCTCCAGAGAAAATTATTATTAGTAATTTGATGCACTAAATTGTCCCAATTTTTTCTCCATGCATATTAATTTTTAAACTCAGAATTATTTTGCACAATGCTGTTTTTTAAACTTTTTTGTTGTGGTAAATTAATATGAAATTTACCATTTTAACCATGTTTAAGTATATAATTAAGTGGCATTAAGTCCATTCATAATGTTGTACAACCATTACCACTCTCTATTTTCAGAACTTTTTCATCATCCCAAACAGAAACCCTCTTTAAAAAATATATTTATTTATTTATTTTAGAGAGAGAGTGCACAAGCAGGAGGGGCAGATGGAAGAAAGAAAGCCTCAAGCAGACTCTTTGCTGAGCGCAGAACCCTACTTGGGGCTCGATCTTACAACCTTGAGATTGTGACCTGAGCAGAAACCAAGAGTCCAGTGCTTAACCGACTGTGCCACCCAGGCCCCATACCCTTTTTTTTCTTTTTAAAGGTTTTATTTTTAAGTATCTGCATCCAACACAGGGCTCGAACCCACAACCCCAAGATCAAGAGTTGCATGCTCCACTGACTGAGCCAGCCAGGTGCCTCCAGAAACCCTAACTCTTAAACACTAACTCCCCCTTCCCCTATCACCCCACACCCAGTAACATGTATTTTCCTTGCTATCTCTATGAATTTGCCTATTTTAGGCACCTCATATAAGTGGGATCATACAAAATTTGTTCTTTTCTGTATGGCTTATTTCACTTAGCATAATATTTTCAAGGTCCAGCCCTGTTGTTGCATGTGTCAGAATTTTATTCCTTTTTAAGGCTGAATACTACTCTCCATTTTGTGTATATACCACATTTTGTTTACCTATTCATCTGTTAATGGACTCTTGGGTTGCTTCCACATTTTGGCTAATGTGAATAATGCTAATTTCCAGATATCTGTTTGAGTCCCTGTTTTCGATTATTTTGGGTATGTGCCTAGGAATAGAATTGATGGATCATATGGTAGTTCTATTTTTCATATTTTGAGGAACTACCAGACTGTTTTCCATGGTGGCTGCATCATTTTACATTCCCACCAGCAATAAACGAGGTCTCTAATTTCTCCACATACTCATCAACACTTGTTATTTTCTACTTTTTTTAGGTAATAGCCATCCTAATGGGTGTAAAATATTATCTTATTGTGGTTTTGATTTGCATTTCCCTCATGACTAATGATGTTTAGTATCTGTTCATGTGTTAATTGACTGTGGATCTTCTTTGGAGAAATATCTGTTCAAGCCCTTTGCCCACTTTTGAATTATCAGTTTTTTTCATTGTTGTTGGAGTTCTTTGTATATTCTGGATATGAATCCCTTGTCATATATATTATTAGCAAATATTTTCTTCCATTCTTTTGGTTGTCTTTTCATTCTGTTGATAGTGTTCTTTGATAAACAAAAGCTTTCAATTTTAATGAACTCCAATTTATTTTTTCTTTTGTTGCCTGTGTTTTTGGAATTGTATTCAAAAAATCACTGCCAAATACAATGTCATGAAGATTTTCCCCCCATGTTTTCTTCTAAGGGTTTTACAGTTTTAGCTTTTATTTTTAAGTCTGATCCATTTTGAGTTAATTTTTGTATGCAGTATAAGGTAGGGTCCAACTTCATTCTTTTGCATGTGGATAGCCAGTCTTCCAGAACTATTTGCTGAAAAGACTGTCCTTTCCTATTTAATGGTCTTGGGGAAATTAAATTAACTGTAGATATGAGAGCTATTCCTGGACTCTCTACTCTATTCCATTGTCTATATGTCTGTCATACACCAATACCGGATAGTTTTCACTACTGTAGCTTCGCAGTAAGTTTTGAGTGTGAGTCCTCCAACTTTGTTCTTCTTTTTAAAGATTGTTTTGGATACTCAGGGTCCTTGAGATTCCATGTGAATATTAGGATGGATTTTTCTATTTCCACAAAAAACATCATTGCGATTTGATAGGGATTGCATTGAATGTGTTGATTGCTTTGGGTAGTATTGTCATCTTAATGATATTAAGTCTTCCAATCCGTGACTACTGGATGTCTTTCTACTTATTTATGTCTTCTTTAATTTCTTTCAGAAATGTTTTACAGTGTTCAGTGTACAATTTGTTCACCTCCTTGCTTAAATTTATTCCTAAGTATTTTATTTTTTTTGGTACTATTGTAAATGGAATTGTTTTCTTAACTTCCTTTTCAGATTGTTCATTGCTAGTATATAGAAATGCAGCTGATTTTTATGTTGAACTTACATCCTGCAATTTTGCTGAATTTGTCTATCAGTACTCACAGGGGTTTTTGTTGTTGTTCTTGTTGCTGTTGTAGAATCTTCTGGGTTTCCTACATGTAAGATGATGTTATCTGTAATCACAGATAATTTGACTTACTTTCCAATTCAAATACATTTTTTTCCCCTTTTTCTTGCCTAATTGCTCTAGCGAGAACTTCTAGTCATATGTTCAATAGAAGTGGTGAAAGTGATCTTATTCCTGATGTCAAGGGAAAAGCTTTCAGTCTTTCACCATTAAGTATGATCTTAGCTGGGGAATTTTCATACATAGCCTTTAGTATGTTGAGGAAGTTCCTTTTTATTCCTAGTTTGATTATAGTTTTTTTTTTTATCATGAAAGAGTACTGAATCTTGTCAATTTTTTCCATCAGTTGAGATGATCATGTAGTCTTTTTTCTCTTCATTCTCTTAATGTGTCATATAACGATGGTTGATTTTCATATGTTGAACCATCCTTGAATTCCAGGGATAGATTGCAGTTGGTCATAATGCATAATTCTTTAAATATGCTGCTGAATTCAGTTTGCTAGAATTTCATAATGCTGGGGCGCCTGGGAGGCTCAGTCGTTAAGCATCTGCCTTCGGCTCAGGTCATGATCCCAGGGTCCTGGGATCGAGCCCCACATCAGGCTCCCTGCTCAGCGGGAAGCCTACTTCTCCCTCTCCCACTCCCCCTGCTTGTGTTCCCTCTCTCGCTGTCTCTCTCTCTGTCAAATAAATAAATAAAATCTTAAAAAAAAAAAAAGAATTTCATAATGCTGTTTAAAGACATGCTTTTTCATTTATCAGTATATTTTTCTTCCACATCATGAAATATTCTATTACTTTGTATTTTCAAAATCTTTTTTAGCTTACAAAATCCTTTCTTTTTTCCTAATAAAATCTTACACAAACTCACAATATTTAAAGTACAGGACAGTGGAGCTTATCTGATGAACACAGGTTTCTGAAGGCCAGAGCCTATCTACATGCTCTCCAGTTCTTCCACTTCTGTGCCATCTCCCGCAGTCACCTTCTGAAGGGACCCCAAAGGGAACAATTTGAAAACCTTTGGTATGACTTTTCATCACTGCATTGTACTCTCTCATATGAAGACTTCATAATTTCATTAACTACTCTATTATTTTTACACTATATATTACTTCCAATTTTTTGAGATTTTAAAGAAGAAATAAAACTATTTATAGATAAACCATTGGCCACATCCATAATCATTTACCTTTAGGGTAAATTCCCCAGAAAAGGAATATGGAGACAAATGTCAACATTTAAAAAAAAATTATTTTAAATCAGTAGAGTTAACATACAGTGTCATATTTCAGGTGTACAGTATAGTGATTCAACAATGCTGCACATTACTCAGTGCTCCTCACGATAAGTGTGCTCTGAATCCCCTTCACCTATTTCACCCATCCCCCACCCACCTCCCCTCTGGTAACCATCAGTTTGTTCTCTATAGTTAACAGTTTGGCTTTTTGTTTGTCTCTTTTTTCCTTTGTTTGTTTGTTCTGTTACTTCAGGTCCATATATGAATGAAATCATGGTATTTGTCTTTTTCCAACTGACTTATTTCACTTAGCATTCTACTCTCTGATCCATCCATGTTGTTGCAAATGGCAAGATTTCATTCTTTCTAATGGCTGAGTAATATTCCTTTGTGTATATATACACCACACCTTCTTCATCCATCAGTGGACACTTTGGCTGCTTCCATAATTTGGCTACTGTAAATAACGCTGCAGTAAACATAAGGGTGCATATATCTTTTTAAATTAGTGTTTTTGTATTCTTTGGGTAAATACCCAGTAGTGCAATTGCTGGGTCGTGGGGTAGCTCTATTTTTAACTTTTTGAGGAACCTCCATACTGTTTTCCCGAGTGGCTGCACCAGCTTGCATTCCCACCAACAGTGTAGGAGGGTTCCTTTTTCTCCACATCCAAATGTCAAAATTTTAAAAGATTGTTAAGGATTTTTATTCTTATTCTCATACTGCCAAGTAACAATGTAGTAATTTATCCTCCAATCAGCAGTGTTTAACTTGTGTATGTAAAATAATATCTCTGAAGACTCATCTGACAGTATGTGTCTTGAAACTTAATATCATTTTCTGACCTCTGATTGATATACAGAGAAAGATTTGAGGTAAATAGAATCTCAGATTAATAAAGTCCAACACCCATCACCAGGTCCAAAGGATTTTTTTAACCTGGTTCCATGGACGAACCTGTAGGAATCAATGAATTGCTGAAATTTTCAGCAAAATTTGGAGTATGTGAATGTTGCTTTTGTCTATGGAGTGGGTCTAGAGTTTTCATCAAATCTAAGAACTGCAATTTCCCCTTCTTTTTAAAACAACAAGTTAAACTGGAGGCCACCAGGAAAATATCTCATTGGAAGCCAGGACTGTTTTGTCCCTGCCTTCACCACACCGGACTTTTAGAACAACTTGGATTACGGTTATAAAGTACACTCCCGTCCCAGGGACAAAAAGTCAGTACCCATCACATCTGAGTATTTGTATACTCACCAGGAATGTGTTGCATAAAATCATAGAATGGCAAAAGATGGAGAAAATCTGAGACATATGTAGTCCACATGAAGATGGCAAGGCCCAGGTGAGAAGCAGCCACTCAAGACTGCATTGCTGATGGTTAAGGAAACAGAACCAGATCTCGGTGATCCACATGCTTTCGGAAAGGCATCTTCTGAATATTTATGTAAGGTTAACCTTGATTTCAATAGTTATCAATGAAAACCCCTACAGCATTTAAATTACTTTCTTTGCCTAAATCCAGCAAAATGAATCTTTTCTTCTAATGGAGGATCTTGCAGGATGGAGAGGTTGTTATTCTAAACATTCATTCTGTGTCCTGAAGGAGTTTCTGCGTCTTGCCTCCTTCCTTCCCAGAGGGGTCCTTGAAGACCAACCTGAGATTTTCCATAAACAAACCCCCACCCCATATACCCCACACACAAACCCGCCCCAACATGTCAGCACAGCCAGGCTCCCAATTCTCTGCCTCATCATTTCTAGTCTTCTCTGACATCACATTCTCTCCAAACCTTGCTCCACATTGTCTGAGTTCTGTGAGCACTAGAATCTTGTAGACCTCGTTATATTTCAGAACTGATTCACAGCTTTGGGAAAAATCTAGCTTTTTTCTCTTCTGTGTTCACAGCAGACTTTTGTTGCTCTTAGTTTCTCACACGGGGGAAACCCCAAGAGCCTGTCTGCTGCCTCTTCCTCAGATTCTCCAGGGGAACTGAGAATCCCCTGAACTACTTCAGGATCCTTAGAGCTCTGACCCTAGGATCGTTCATGGAATTTTTAAAAAAGATTTTATTTATTTATTTAAGAGAGAATAAGTGCGGGGGGATGGAGGAGACAAGCAGACTCCTTGCTGAGTGGGGAGCCCAACACAGGGTTTGATCCCAGGACCCTGAGATCATGACCTGAGCCGAAGTCAGATGCTTAACCAACTGAGCCACCCAAATGCCATGGTTCCTGGAAGTTCTAAGAGCAAGTTTATGAGGAAAGAAGTGTATGCCTGTATGTATATACACGAGATAGAGAATGGAGATAAAGTAAAATGTATTAATCTTAGAGGAATTAAATTAATATAGATATCTCATATATATGATAATATATATCTCCATTGCACATATGAGGACATAGAATATTTTCAGTTCCTAAAATGCTTCCTCCTACTCCCTCCCAACCAAAGTGCCTGTCAAGGACTTACTACTAGGAACTCTCTGGCCAGAGGTTAGTTCTTTCTGTTCTTGAAGTCTGCGTGGAACCAGACTGTATGTGCTCTTCTGCATCTGGCTTCTGCATTGACTCACCATTATGTCCATCAGCTTCATCCATGTTGTTAGATTTTTACTCTACAATCTACCACTTTTCCCCAGGAGCCAAAAAATGGCAAAAACTCCAGGTAATTAAAAGTATGAGGTTTTAGGGTCAGGATAATCAATATATTTTTTTAAGATTTTATTTTTTATTTGATAGAGAGCACAAGCAGGTGGAGCGGGGGAGGGAGAAGCAAACTCCCCGCTGAGCAGGGAGCCTGCACGGGACTCGATCGCGGGACCCTGGGATCATGACCTGAGCCGAAGGCAGAGGCTTAACCGACTGAGCCACCCAGGCACCCCAGGCTAATCAATATTTATATTTATCATATTTCGTCCCAAGTAGGCACAATTGCTTTAAGGATATGAACAGAAAATTCACAATGAATTAACAGGCATTTAAGAAAATGTTCGCGGCACCCGGTGGCTCAGTCGTTTGAGCGTCTGCCTTCAGCTCAGGTTGTGATCCCGGGGTCCTGGGATGAGCCCCGCGGCGGGCTCCCTGCTCAGTAGGGAATCTGCTTCTCCCTCTCCCTCTGCCTGCCGCTCCCCCTGCTTGTGCTCACGTGCTCTCTCTCACTCTCTCCCCCTCTCTGACAAATAAATAAATAAAATCTTAAAAAAAAAAAAAAGAAAATGTTCAATCTCACTAGTAATCTAAGAAATAGAAGTTAAAAGAAAAGGCCACTTTCTTTTTCAAATAATTAAGTTATTTTTAAAATGATAATATTTGATGTTAGCAAAAGTTCAAGAAAATAGAATACTCTCAGTGAGACTATAAATTAGTACAATTCTTAGGGAATAAATTCAAGAGCCTTTTACAATCTTCATTCCCTTTTAATATTTCCCCGTAGTGACTCTAACATAGGAAATAATCTTAAATATGGAAAAAACCTTTTGAACAATGTTCATGCAGCATCATAAATAATCTGAAAAGTAAGAAACAATCGAAATAGTCAGCACTTGGGGAATGATTATAAAAAAGGTGACAGGTTCGCTTAGTAGAATATTATATTAGCTTAAAGGACCGGCAGCCAGAACATCTAGTTAGCTAGTCGGCAAAGAGAGCCAGTTGGAGAAGGTTAGCCACTCTTCTTTCAGCTTGTCTGGGCAACATTGGCTGTTCCTTTTCTCATGCATTACAAAGCTGAAAGCTCTGGAATCCAAGAATTTGTTTATAATCAAACAATGGATTTATTAGGCTTTTAGAAATTAATTAAAAGATGAAAAGCATGTATTGTGGTAGGAGAATACAGTGTAAATGCCTCACAGTTTCTAGCACATTTCCTGGCCAAAGAAGGTGCTAATAATTATTGTCATAGTCGTAACTAATATTTTCTTCGGTGCTATTTGGGGGCTTTGCTAAGTACTTTATACGATCTCATTTTCTTCTCATTTGGTACATTTTGCCAGGCCTGCCCATACACGGTGTTGCAACTTGCTTTCCCCCCTTTATGCTTGCCAGTTGGGTATGATGCTGAGGGGTGGTGGCTTCTGAGTTCTCGTCTGCGCATCCTAGCAGCCAGGTCCTGGGTTTTACTGCGCTTCCTAGCTTTAACAAGCAGCCGTGCCCTGGCCAAAGGTGGGGGGAGCTGGTTTTGCAGAGTCAACGACCTGCTCACCCACCCAGGCCGAGATCCCCAGACGCAAGCAAAGGGGCCCGTGGCGTGCTCGCTGAGGCTCAGAGCCTAGTTGGCCCTTCCCGCCCTGCGGTGCCCCCTGCAGGGGCCGCTGAGCCCCTAAATGCAGTCCGGGCAGGGGGGGGGGCAACGGGGGCAGGCCCCGGAAGGCCTGGTGGGTTGACTTCAGCGAACTTGAAAATCAGAAGTCCCTGGGAGGCAAAGAAGATGCAAATTCTTCTGCTGGGCACTGGCCTTTGACAAGCCCTCTTTCCCCCTCCCCCGCCCCGCTGACTTGCAGCTTCCAGGCCCACAGATTCCCCCCAGGTTTGCCCCCCTTGCAAGCCAAACAAGGACAAAGGAGAATTCTGTCTTGTCAGTCACACTTCTCCGGAGGAGCCCTGGCAGGACTCCCTGCCCTCCTGTCAAGGGTGTGGCGGAGTCAGTCTTCGTTCGGCTCGGGGTTTAGAACACCCCGCTGGAGCCAGCCCTGGGGAGCCCTGAAATCCCAGGCATTCTCTTTCACTCCACCTCTTTCCTCGCGCGTTTTTACATTTTAACTTTCTTCATGAAGAAAGAAACACGCGTCCCATAGTCTAAAAACGAAACACCGCTAGCATTGCAAAGGAAAGCAAGAGTCCTTGCTGCTTGCCTTTCTTTGGCTTCTAATCCTTCTCTGTTCACTTGTTTTGTTTCTTTCTTTGTTTGTTTGTTTTTTCCCTGGTATTTACTCTGCATTCCTAAAAAAGCAGCCTGCTCCTTGATTTCTCCACGTTTCAGTCTTAGTCATTGACTGTTGCCTTTCGAGGATGGAAGATGGAGATCCGGAGCCCACGCGCGCAGATTTTGAGTCAATCAATAGGGTTTCCACGATCGTGCCCTCTAATTCACAGCTGAGGCCAAGTCATGCACTCTCTCCCCTGTGCTCCCTCGCGTTCACTCGGTCCTTGTCGGTTTATACCCCTTTCCATTCCTTCCGCTCCACTTGAGCGCGATTAGGGAAGTCGTCAGTCTTCTCCTTTGCGCCAGAAGTCACCTCCTTCAGTCTCCAGCCAGCCATCTCTCCCCCCAAGCCATGAGGTGCGCCCATTCTTCAGTCTGCGAGCCGATCAAAGAAAAGCTCGAGTCCTTTCCCTTCCCCTTGGGGTACTTGCATCATTTCCTTAGGAAGCCCTGGATGACAAAAACTAGTCTGGCTCCGAAAGAGAAGTCTGTAAAGCGGCATTGCAGGCTGCCAAGAGAGAAGTTTGGGGAGCTGGGCCCTTGGGTGGCATCCTTCCCATTCTATCTGTTCTGGAAGTGTGAGGCCGGCAGGGGAATCCTTAGGCTACCAAGGGGTTAAGAGTCAGCGGGCAGGAAGAAATGAGGGGAGGCGCCGGGGAGAAGACAAAGGAAGGGTAGTCCCTTCCATGACTTGCTAAATATAACTGTTAAGTAATCTGCAGTCCCTTGGGGTCATTCTCAGGGGAGGAACTACACAGGGAAAGCAGTGGTTGCTTGCAGTTCCAGGTCAAAGGTATCCCGGAGAAGGCACCACGGCCACATTCTTCCACAATTCAGGGTATGACTGCCGCGTCCTCACCGTTTTCGGGTTTCACCGGCTTGGTCCCAGGCGCAGGCCTGCCCTTGCCTGCCGCCCGATAAAGATCCCGGCTGGCCTCCGAAAGCTTTGATTGAGGGCCTGCATTCTGCTCAGTTCCTTATCTGAAGAACATTCCTGACTAACACAGGGCAGATTCCGGGGAGTGCTGGTGTGGACAGAAGTCTCTGCCCACCGCACACGGGGCGGCCCCAGGCTCTGCTTCCCCCCACCCCCACCAGACTAGGCCAGGCGGCATGCGGGGGCACTTGGGCGGACCTAGGCCGGGGCTGCTCCTGGAACACTCCCGTGGCCCCTGCCCTGTTTATTCATAGGGGCAGCCAGAGGCCTGGGCTGTTTGTGCAATGTTCGGTGAGGGTGCTGAGCGTGGACCCTGTCAACGGGAAGCATGTTCTCTGTTTAAAAAAAGAACAGCAGAAAGAAAAGCTGTTGGGGACGGGGCACAGGGAAGGGAGAGCTGGATCCAGAGACCAGTTATATTTCACAGGAAAGGAAAAACCCCTTCCCGATCTTTGGAGAGAGCTTTTTGTACCCTCCGAAGAGGTCTTAATAACTTCCTATTCCCTTTTACGCAGGCACATTTGCTCTGTTTATGAAAGAAAGCAGACATTTTTCCTGGCCGTGCGTTTTATGGGAGAGGATTGTTCCCACACACATACACATATTTTCTAGGACAGCCCTAGGCACTTTGCAAACCCAGCCTGGATGGGGCTGACTTAGGTTATGGTGCTTTGCTCCAGGCACTCTGTTACTTTGCTATCCTAAAGCGTTTCAAATGCTTTCCTGAGGCCTCAAGTCACAAGGCATTGCTGAATGTTCAGAAGGGTCTGGCCTACTCTTTTTTCATATGGGTGGCCTTCCCGGCAAGGGGCAGCCAGCCCTGAGCTTTCTTCTTTGACCGTCACCTCCTCTCAGTCACTCCCCAGAAGCAACATGACGTTGTGCTGGTTAAGTAAATCGAGTCAGTAGAACTCCTCAGCTCCCAACAGCAGGGCTTTTCGAAGTCCAACAGGCACAGTAATTGCCTGAACGTCTTGTTAAGAATGCAGGTTCTGAATCCGGTGGCTCGGGTGGGGTGTATGTGCCTGAGAGCCAGCATTTCTAACTAGATTCTGGGGAACGCCAGTGCTGTGGTCCAGACAACACTTTTAGTAGCAAGGCCCCTCAGGACCTTGTTATAGAAACACAGAACAACCCAGGCATGCCACCCTCCCCGCCCCCCCCTGCCCCCAGCCCCCCACCCGGCTTTGTAAGGCTCCTCTTCCCCTCCAAAGACTTTGGCTCTCCCAGCCACCTTGGTGATCCTGGTCTATAACCCTATCTTCATACTACTGAAGGACTGGGTGATGCCATGCACCCCACCTGCCTCCTGCTTTCCACTGGAAGCTTACTGAATCTCTAATAATAGTGTTAGTATTTCACTCAACTCTGTGGCAGGTACTATGCTAATTAGGTCCTCCCTGTCCATTAACAGTCACACACCGGCGATCCAGGTGAGACCATCAAGGCTCTGAGAAGTCAAATAACTTGCGAAAGATTGCACAGCCAAGGGGCGATCGAGCTGCAGATCCTAATTCTTGGTCCGTGCTGCTGGCACATTAGTTACGCGGGGCACAAGTGCCGTGAGGGTTCTGAAGCCTGGGCCGCCTTCGTGGACTCCTGGCGCAGCTCTGGGACCTGTACCGGATTTCCCCCATTATAGGAGGCTACCCTTATCAAACAGGACTCCATGCCTCTGGGGCCCCGGAGCTGGGGCCACCCTAAAGCCCTGCCATGTGGGTTTGAAAAGCAGAGGAGCAGGGTTATCTTATATCCATACTGCAGGGGGAAGACAAAAGGAGCAATAATCTTCAGGTCATGAGGCTTTGGAAATAAGCCATAAAGGGAAAATGGGCTTATCTCCTAAGGTGGTCCTCAGATAACCTTTGCTACCACTTTGAGCTCTTAGTCAGACCTGACATTACTTTTGTTTGTTTGTTTGTTTGTTTTTCCAGCAGATCAAATAAGAGAGTCAGGGAGGCATCTGTCTGCTCTAGAATCTTCTACACTCAGCTGCCTACTGCAGTGATCAAAAAGGGGGACACGGGCCCTCTATCTCCAAACATAGGGAAGGTCCAGTAAGCCCTTATCTTGCACATGCACGCACGCACACACACACACACACACACACGTATACCCATGAACATACACGCTTGATTTGCTAAGCAAATAAAGGTCTCAAGGGTTGGAGGGGAAATATATACCCACTTGTGAAAATAATCTTTAAAAGAATTTTGGGAGACTCCATCTTCCTAGATCTGCTTCCTTGCCATTAACCTGAGTCTTGAGCCACCTCTCACTTTGTTAAACTCACTATGGACAATTATCACCGTGCTCATCTTTGCTCCGCATTCTTACTCCTCTACAGCTCCGTGTGAGCTCTCCTCAGGGCACCCGGGGAGACCAGTCATCTCTTGGAAAGAAACCGTCCCATATCCTTCATCTTTACTTCAGATGCTCCCTTCATTACCTCACCTTACTAAAAACCTGACTTTATCTGGAGGACGACACTGTCCTCTCCCCACACAGCATTCCAACACATACCCCCTATCTCCCACCTCCCCCATTCCGCACTGACAGACCTTGATCCTCTCCCACAGCTCTCTTTCCTGCCTCTGGCTTCCATCAGCCACTCTCAGGGAGCTCTGTGGAAGTCCACACCCTTCTGTCTGCTCACCTTTCCCAGTCCTTCCTGTCTACTGCTGTCTAGGATGGTCTTCACATGTACTAGTCTCTTGCTCCTCCCTCTTCTAGAAACATCTATAGATATCCTTTTCTTACAGTTCCTCAGCCTTCTCAGGTTCAGAGACCTCTGTCTCCACTGGTTTTATGTTGTCAGGACACGAACAGATCATCATACAGAACGGCTGCAGTCCCCCACCCCCCACCCATTCTAGAACCCTGAAATTCTCCTTTCAGCTCTACGGGATCTCACATTCCCTTGATGCTACTGAACCAATGGTCCTATTACTACCCTTCTCGCTGTTTTCTGAGTGTCTTCCTGGCTTTATTTGCATCCTTACCCAGGCGTGACTTCCCACTTTCAAGCCACACAGTCTCCTGGGTGGGCCTTTCCTGGCTTCAAGCATGTCTATAAGGTTCTCCCTGCAACATTCCTTCCATGTTTTCCTTTCACAAACTTCATGAGGTCCCCACTCAGGGTAACCTGTACCCTGCACTTTCACTCCTCTCCTGCAAGCCCACCGACTGAGGAGGCTGGTCGCTGGTTTTAGTTCTTGTTCCTGTTATTTAACCTCAAGGAAGACTTTGGCGGCCCTTGGAAGTACTTTGCTTACTTTGGACCCCTTCTCCTACCCCTCATGGAGCCCCTTGCTGCCTTCACTTCACTCCCTGGGTTCCCACCCATCTCTACCCCCTGCTCTCCTGAGATCCTTCTTTACTGACAATATTGGAATTATCTGCCATCGTTGGGAGTTTCCTTTGTCTTTCCACTCCCTGTCAGCCTTCTCATTGAGCATTTACTGTTTTCAGCTCAGAACACTGCAGTAAGCTCCTAACTGCACACCCCCATCCTTTCTCCCTTTCCAACCCAGTGTTGGAGGTATTATTCCAAAGACCACATTCCTCTCTTGCTTAGAAGTCTTCAGGTTTCCCCCATTGCTGCTAAAGGATTTGACCTGCCAGGCGTGGCTGTTTTCCACCCGCACCTCATTTTGTCTGACAACTAAATCTTTGCTCATGTCATTTTTCCCTGTCTCGAGGGCCTTCTCTCCCTCATTGCCACATGATCGAATCTTACCTTACCTTAGAGGCAAGCTCAAAAGCCATCTCAGACAAGAAGTTGTCCCTAAACCCTCCTGCTGGAAGAGATACCTCCCCACCTCTGCTTTGTTCTAGCTCTTAAATACTCTTGCAACATTTATAACTTCCCACCTTGTATTACGGATGACACACAAAGCTGTGAGCTCCTTCAGGGTAAAAGCCCCCTAGCAACAGCACAGCACATGACACACCCTGTTGGGTTATTCCAGATGCTTTTATGACAAATGGCAGGAACACAGCTAACAGAGGTAAAAAAGAAATTATTAGGTAAACACACACGGCAGATCACACAGCAGTAGGAAGTACAAGGAAACAGCGGGGCCTCCGGGACGACTAGAGCTAAGGATGTGGATTCAACCACACACAAGCTCTATGTCTTTACTTCTCTCTACATGTTGGATCCATTCTCCTGCGGCAGTCAAGATGCCTCCGCGGGGCACTGAGAACTCTCAAGATTCATGTACAGGCTTCCGCCTCCAAAGAGAGCTTAGATTCAAGTTTCCGTATGAAATAAGTCTTAGAGAAGTACTCTGATTGGTCCTGCCTGGGTCCAAGGGTCTGCCCCTGGACCAGTCAGCGATGGCCAGGGGATTGGATGAACTCCGTCTATTAGGAGCTCACTCCTGAGTTCTGGAGCCATTTTTGGAAAAGAGGAATCTTCATGAGCCAGGCAGGCAGCCCAAGAATTATGGCAGGTTTGTGTGCAATAACTTTATAACAAACATGTGTTGTTAATATTTATATTAATGATGCAACTTATGCATTAGTGCCATAAAGAGTCAATCACCACTTAGGGTGGTTGTCGTTTTAATCGTGTACCTTATTCTTACCTATCCCTTAAAGTAAGACTTTTAATAGTTCCACTTGGCCAATCTAATTCCAATTAGAATATACACTTACAGGAAATTGATTCTTCCTTAAAGGACCTTTAGAATCACACTTTCATCTAGGTAGGCCTCACCTCCAACTAAAATGGGTTGATGAGGTTTCCAAGTGTACATATCTGGCCCCCAACAAAAAAATGGCATCAAGCCCAACTACACTTTTTTATTGTTGAACAAATTCTTCTGTATATTGATCCATTTCCTCTCCTCCACCTTCACCAACGTCCTATGCCTTGAATCCCAGCATTTGTGGATTTGCTATATGGAGAGCATCTTTGTTTCCTTTGCCTACGTTGGTCATTATTCATTATGAAGAATGAAGAATTATGGACATATTCCTCAAGATTGGCTTTGCTGGCATGGTCCCTTATGGCCAGGGCTGTGTGATCCAGATTGGAAAGTATGTCAAGGATGAGGGGATTTTTGTCACTTTGAGCTTTTTCACACTTTGAGATCTTTACTATCCAGAGTAGTCATGTTGACCCCTTTTATCAATATCACCTCCACTGAAAGTCAGTAATAAATGAATTACCTAGAACCTCTGGTTCTCAAGTCCTTGAGAGCTGGGGGTGGTGATGGGGTGGGGGACGGCACAAAAAATCTTTTATTTCAACTGAACACTATGGCTAGGGGAGAAAAGGTGTGATGAGATGTAAGAATAGGAGAAAGTGGGCCTTTAATGCTTTACACAGTAGCCGAATATCTATATGAAAGGGAGATTAATTTATCCAGATGACATGCAGATCAAATATCTAAACAATAAACTGAATATTTTTTCCATAGATTTGGAGTCACCAGATTTAGCAAATAAAGGTATAAGATACCCAGTTAAATTTAATTTGAGATAAACAATGAATTTTTTTTAGTATAAGTATGTCCCATGTAATACATAGGACATACTTATGCTAAAAACTATTTGTGGTTTATCTGAAATTCAAATTTAACCAGGTGTCTTATATTTTATCTGGTAATTCTATTTAGATTAAATATTCTGGCCTTGTATAGATGCAGTCTGAATTTTATTTTTATTTTTATTTTTTATTTTTTTTAAAAGATTTTATTTACTTATTTGACAGAGAGAGAGATAGCGAGAGCAGGAACACAAGCAGGGGAAGTAGGAGAGGGAGAAGCAGGCTTCCTGCCGAGCAGGGAGCCCGATGTGGGGCTCGATCCCAGGACCCTGAGATCATGACCTGAGCCGAAGGCAGACGCTTAACGACTGAGCCACCCAGGCGCCCTTGAATTTTATTTTTAATCCAATAATTATTTTTTAAAGATATTTATCCACAGAAATGAAGCCCTTCCCATGGCTCATCTACCTTTCCACCATCTTTGAAATGGAAATTTAGACTGCTCTTCTCAATTTCAAACTTTCTTCTAAATGGCCCACACCCTTAGCGAGGAGCCCTAAAGCATCATAGTTTAATCAATAGATAAATTGAGTTAATGCTCTATTCTGTTAGTATGCACACTATTAATTCGATTGTTTCTAATTCTTTTTTTGTCAGTTTTATACCTTTATTTGACCATCAGCCGTTAGTTCTCATCCACATTAACCATATGTAGATTTTGGAAAGTGGTGACAGGTACATAGGTGGCCAACATATAAAGCTTCTTTGGTGAATCTTCATCCTCTTTACGTTCTTCTGGACAACAACACAAGGATATGGTGTGGAACATTCCTTATTCCTTTGGCCCAGACAGCTTTGTTGAGCCCGGTATCAATGTGCACATCTGGAATTCCCATGTCCTCCATGGCAAATTTCTGGATCTCTCTGAGTGCCCAAGAGGCACGCTTCTTGAAACCCACTCCATGGATGTGCTTGTGAATGTCGATGTGTATTCTGTGGTCACTACCTCGTTGATGGCAAAATGGCCCTTCTTCTCACCACCCTTCTTTGCGGGAGCCATTCTGCCTGGCCCTGGTTGGAAAAGCTCATTGCCTCTAATTTTGAATACATGGTAGTGCTTAGTCCAGCATCAGAACATATGGTAAGAACTACATAGAGGTGATGCAGTCATCCATTCACGGACTGCTTGTCAAGTACATATTTCACGTGTTGCACTTTTCTAGGCTCTACAAGGTGCACAAAGATATATGAAATTCATTCAACAACTCTTTATGCAAAGTCTACTGTGCCAGGCCATTAGTCAAGGTGCTAGGAGTGCTACAGAGTTCCCACTCTTGAGGGACTCTGGTCACTGAGGAAGAACACATCAGATAAGGTGGTAAAAAGAACCAAGATCCCCAACCCCAAGGGATATGCTGTTCCGCTAACTACCAGGGTTTTGGTTTCACTGAATGGTGTATACAAACTGGTTAAAGCCTGGCTTTCTTTAAGATAACAAAGATAACTTTTAACGTCGGGTGGGAGAAACGAAAGAAGAGAAAAGAAACAACGGGCAGAGGTAGGCTCTTTGGTAGGATGGGGAAACATGGCTGATGGGGTAACGGATGAAGTTTCTGCTTGGTGATATGTATGGGATGTGACCTCTCTTTCACAGGCTCCAAAGAATCTTCACTAGAACACCAGTTTTCTTATTAATGTGTTGTAGTATTACATGTGTTTTAGAGGATATGACACAGTGGTGAGTAGAGCCTCAAAGCGAGTGTAAAGGAAGAACCAAGGCTCCCCATGGGAGGCCTACCCCATCTGGGGTACATCCTAGGGATCCTCATCTTGCCTATTTGATGTAAGTTAAAGAATCCAGCTGCATCTTAGGTTGTTGTTCCTAAGAAGACAACTCACCATCCATGCCAAACATTTAGATTTTTGTGTAACAGAGTGAAGATACTTCTGGCATGAGCCACAGTGGTTCTTGGCATCAGTTAGGTTTCTTTTGTTTTAAGCGAATCAAGACCAATTAGGTAAGGGGAAAAAAGGAGGATGTGGGGGAAGGGATTGGTGGCAGAATGTATTAGAGGCACGTGGGAGAGCTTACAGCTAGGAAGAGCTGACCAGCTAGGCCTTGAGAAAGACAGGGGGACAGGGACCAGGGGCCTCCCCCAGGGACCTCAGCGGCCAGAGCTCATGGATATTTTGGGGGGCTGCTTCTATCATGTGTTTTAGCCCTATTTTCTTGTCATCTCTGTTCATGTTTTCAACTTCCTGTGAGAGAATCTGATTAGTAAAGCTGGAGTCAAGAGCTCTACTCTTGGGGCGCCTGGGTGGCTCAGTTGGTTAAGCGACTGCCTTCAGCTCAGGTCAGGATCCTGGAGTCCCAGGATCGAGTCCCGCGTTGGGCTCCCTGCTCAGCGGGGAGTCTGCTTCTCCCTCTGAGATCCTCCTCCCTCTCATGCTCTCTATCTCTCATTCTTTCTATCTCAAATAAATAAATAAAATCTTTAAAAAAAAAAAAAAAAGAGCCTCTACTCTTTGTGGCAGAATCATCTGAGTTGACCAGTCTCCTCTTTTCATGTCTTTAACATATCTCAAAACTAGATGGAAATGGTGTAATCTTGGGTGCTTATACTGTGTGTCCTTCTTTTGGTTTCACTGAGAGTCTTAAATTATTCCATCTCTCTGACACACACTAATTTGGAAGTGATATGCACTTTGCTTCTACTCTTTTGGTGGTTACCCTAGAAAATTTCCAACTTGCACCCATAACCCATCAAAGTCTAAGTTAATCGATATCTTTACTCTCCTCCCAGGCAATACAAAAAAACCTTAGAATGCTTAAACTCCATTCCTCCTTACCTACTTATACATTAATTTTTTCATATATTTTAAATCAACCTTTAAAACACAACCAAAAATTATGAATTACAACTTTATATTGTCAATGTTCATTTGCCTCTGCCATTTGCTTTGCTCGTCACTCTTTTTGGATCTCAAACATTCCATATGGGATCTTTTATTTAGTTTTCATTTTTTTTCTGCCTCAAATACATCCTTTAGTATTTCCTTTAGGAGCTTTTGTTAGTGATGAACTAACCATGTTTCTTTCTCTGGAATATTTATTTTGTCCTTATTCTTGAAAGAGTTCCCCCCCATCCCCCACTGGCTAAGACAAAATCTAGGTTGGCAAATTATTTCTCAGTGCACTGAAGCTCTCTCACTGTTTTTCTAGCTTCCATTGTTTGCTGTTGAAAATCTGCTGTCGGCAGAGCTGCTGTTCCTTTAAAGGCAATCTTTTCTCTCTCTCTTTTTCTGGCTGCTTTTAAGATTTTTTTCCTTATCTTTAGTTTTCTGCAACTTCACTATGATGTGTTTTACTTGTCCTACTTGGGATTTGATGCGTTTCCCAAATCTCTGCAGAAGTGTCTGGCAGTTCTGAAAATGTTTAGTTATCATGACTTTAAATATTGCCTAGATGTTTTTTTTTTTTCTTTCCCTCTTTCTAGAATTCCTATGTAACATTCTCTTGCATGTTTCTCAACCCATCTTTCCTGGTTTTCATCTTTTGATGATTCTGTGTTGCATTAGAAAAAATTATTTTGCTCTTTCACTAATAGTTTCTCTAATTGTGTTTCATTGATCCCCTGAGTTTTTAATTTTGATTAAAACTTAAAAATTAGTTATTTTTTAAGTCCACTGACACTTTTTATAGTTTACCATTCCATGCAGATATTTCTTTTTTATTTAATTAATTTATTTATTTGAGAGAGAGAAAGGGTAGAAGTGGGGTGAGGAGCAGAGGGAGAGGGAGAAGCAGGCTCCCCGCTGAGCAGGGAGCCTGATGTGGGACTTGATCCCAGGACCCTGGGATCATGACTTGAGCCGAAGGCAGACGCTTAACCAACTGAGCCACCCAGGCACCCCACCATGCAGACATTTCTAAATTCTATTTTAAACACTAAGCATGGATGCTTTGTAATTTATAACTGCTAATCCCATAATCTAACATCTACATGGGTCTTTTTGTGGCTCTTTGTTACTTCCATTGGTTTCCTTGTGTGCTTGAGTATTTTTAATTATATGCTGCTCACTGCCCTTAGAAAATTATTTGTGGAGATGTTCTGTGGTCTAAAATGAAGGTGCCCTTCTACAAGGAGAATTTGAATCTGCTTCTTTTACATAGGTGGGTACCCTTCTGTCTGCTACCACTTTAAACTTCATTCAGGATTTAAAATTTCTTAGACTACTCAAGTCTTTTGAATCCACAAGAGTAACTACCTGCAATTACAACTTCTTGTCCATTTTGGTTTTCTCCCTTGCTCCTTCTGGTTCAGTAAAATCTCCTCACACTCCCCAGGGGTGAAAGCAGGAAGGTGACTTCACTGTTGAGAGTCCCACATAATGAGAAGGCTTCCATTAAATTTTGATGTTTAGAGGACCGTGGACCTAGTGTCTGTCCCTCTCATACCAAGAGTCTGTGAAAACCACTGCTCAGGGTCTCAGACCAGGTTGGCAAATACCATCAGGACAAAAGTAGTTCCAAGTGCTCTGCTTACCTCTGGGTTTTTGCTTTCTCTTAGCTTTTGGCCTGATATTTCTTTTTTATCTCATCAGTAATGTGATGCTTTTATGAAGATCTTAAAGCCTTTTTATTCATTATTTTTAGATGCTCTTAGCCAAAGGGTATCTCCTAATAACCCAGCTTACCATAAAGGACAGTATCTAGCCACCTGGAGTGAATGCTCCTCAGGCCATCAGTCGATTTAGTCCCTCTCTGGGAGGTTAACACAGCATCCTCTAGAGTGAGGCGAGGGCATCTGCTCGGTGCCAGTCAAATGTTTAATGATCCTTGAAGAACTAGCTTTATGACTGTCCTGAGGCAAATAATTCTAAAAAGACTCGGAGATAGTCAGAATTTCCATTCTGGAGTCTCTTAAATACTTCTTCCATCCTGTACTCAAAGGGCTCACTCCACATCTAAACCACATTCTTGGGAAGAGGAAACATCCGATGGGCGGCCAGCCTGCTGTTGTCCTTTCCCGTGGTCTCTGGCTTTCAGCGGGTGAATATGCGCAGTGTTCACCACACTTTCTTCCTCCTGGGTGGAGTCTGCCTGAGGAAAGATGGGCGTGTGCGCCCCACAAAGTCAAGTTCTGTCCTTGTGTTATTTCAGAACCTGCGCTATCCATATATAGCCTGTGTGGGAAAGAGAAGGCAGAGAAGTGAGGTAGATGGGATAGAAGAAGATCTTTTGGGGGAAATGGAGAATGTGGTTGTTTCTGCTCTAAATATTCAGATGCTCATTCCTGTCTCTCCGTAACATTTTCAGTAGGTTAATAATTTTTCATTATTGTGTTGAATTGTCTCTGTTTGGGGAGGGTGCTAAAAAATTAATGAATGCAGTATTAAGATTGGTATTAGACTACCCATGGAAAACTGACCATAACTGCTTTACTGTTCTGTTTGCCTGCTTGGCCCCTGTTGCTATTTGAGTTTGCAACCCTTGACAAGGACATTAATATCAGGTGCCCAAGAGAAGGAGCCCAAAGAAGAGAGGAGTAACTTCCATTTAAATAGCACAAGAGACCGAGCTGGAGAGACCTTGAAACCAGGTGTGGCTTCAAGAGAAGACCGAGATGACCACTGTTGACAGCTATAGACCCAGATTGAACAGGCATTTATGGAGGACCTACTGTGCCCCAGGCACCAGGCTAGGTATTTTTAAAACCACAATCCATCAAATTCAGAACAAAAGAATTATGCCCCTTCTTTGGTGCTGAGCAGAGAGATGTGAAAAAAGTAGACTATTTTAGGACTGAGAAAGGAAGAAAGGTTCTCAATAGACATTATCCCATGGAGGGAAAAATATTTCAGGAATATTTCCTGGAGGCTCAACGGCACATTTCAAAACTTAATTTTGAATAATACACTACTCAGTTAAGCCTTTGGTTTTTCTAAAGAATGTGGTAAGAGTCCTGTACATAAAAGATTTACATTTTCTCCATATTAGTTAACTTTAACGAAAGATTGTGCAATGTGCTGTTTCTGTGAAACCCACTGTCCACGGGTTAAGGATTCTCAGCACACAGCACAAAAAGTGGTGTGCAACTCTGCTAAGGAAGGAGGCACCATGTGTCTATATGGGACGTTTACCTACCAGCCACAGGGCACTCCTTACTTCCCTGTGATGGCATGTATTACATACTATGTTCCACTCTAGCTATTTGTGCGTGCCTTCTGCCTCATGCTAAATCTCTGGTTTCTTCTGGGCTGTTTATCACAGCACCTAGCTCAGTGAGTTGCCCATTATTAGCAGTAAACAATAAGAGGTAGGATATAATGTAAAGATATAAGTACTAGACCTTGTCTGCCATTCAAGACAGGATAAACTCAAGGGGAGCACAGGCTTGTTCTTTTTCTCTACTAGTTTTTGCTCACCCTTCCTTTTAATCAAGAATTCCAGTTCTCTGGTGCCTGGATTAAGCATCAGACTTGGGCTCAGGTCATGAGCTCAGGGTCCTGGGATCGAGCCCCGCGTCAGGCTCCCCGCTCAGCAGGGAGTCTGCTTCTCCCTCTCCCTCTGCCTCTCCCCCTGCTTGTGCTCTCTCTCTCAAATAAATAAAATCTTTAAAAAGAAAAAAAGGAATCCCAGTTCTCAGGGCACCTGGGTAGCTCAGTCGGTTGAGCATCTGACTCTTGGTCTTGGCTCAGATGATGATCTCAGTGTGGTGAGATTGAGCCCCGAGTAGGGCTCCGTGCTCATGGTGGAGTCTGCTTGAGATTCTGTCTCTCTCTCTCTCCCTCTGACCCTCCGCCCTCTCATGCTCCCTCTCTCTCTCATTCTCTAAAATAAATAAATCTTTATAAAAAAAAAATGAATCCCAGTTCTCATCAGGCATCCATTCTTTGCTCAAGCAGTCAATGCCCTTTGGGAAAATATGATCCTACTCTTGGCTCCAGGAGTGTATTAGTCAGGGTTCTCCAGAGAAACAGAACTGACAGAGAGAGAGAGAGAAAGAAAGAGCAATTAATAAAGAAGTAGCTCATGTGATTATGGAGACTGAGAAATCCCACAGTCTGCTGTCTGCAAGCTGGGGAACCCGGGGAGCTGATGGTGCAAGTTCCATTCTGCGTAAAGGAAGAAACCGACGTCCCAGCTTGAAATCAGGTAGAGAGAAATTCTTCCTCACCCCACCTTTTATTCTAGTCAGGCCTCCAACAGATTGGATGAGGTCTACCCACATTGGGGAGGGCAATCTGCTTTATTCAGCCTACTGATTCATATGTTAATCTCATCCAGAAACACCCTCACAGATACACCCAGGATAATGTTTAACCAAATGTCTGGGAGCCCCCTGTCCCAGTTAAGTTAACCATCACAAGGGACAAATCCAGTTTGGCTTAAACCAATCACCACTGTTGGTCACAGTGATTGGTCAAAGATGGGCAAGTACCCCACTCTAGGCCAGTGAAATGCAAGATGAGGGGACATTTGCTAGAAATTGTGAGGAAAGAAACTTTTTCACCTTCTATGGAAGTGTTGTACAGAGACGCTCTTTTGTACCTGGCCATGAATGAAAAAGCCCATGAGAGTTGCTGGCAATCATCTTACGATGACAGAGAAGCTGGCCTTGAGATCTAACAGGAGGTGTGGAAGGCAGAGAAAGATGTGAAAATAAACTGGGCCATTGTTGACATTCTCAGCCTGGGATCCAGGTTTGCCTGAAAACACCAGATAGCTGGACTTTTTAAGTTATATGAGCCAGTAAATCCCTCCATTGTGTCGACCAGTTGGGGTTGGATTTTCTATCACCTGCAACCAGGAGATTCCTAACTAATACAGTTGGGGTTTAGATGTTATGGTCACTGAGGACCCCTTTCAGCTTTTAACATTCAATGAGTCTCTTAAGAACTCCCCCAGAAAAGTAAACCATTGTTACTATGAGAAGTGAGCATTCAGTAAGTATTAACCAAGCTGGAGCACCACCATCAGAAGGCACCTGCACTAGGCCTCACAGACTCTGCAGCCGACAGGCTGGGGCGGAGCTAGAAGAGGACCGGTAGGGGCCTTACAGCAGTAGGGATGGGGCTGACTCTGGGTGCTAAGAATACATGAAGACTATGCACAAAAATCTCCACCTTCGTGGTGCTTACGTTCCAGTTGAGATAGACAGACTATAAACAAATACATGAGCAAATGAGCAAATAGCTAAAAATATAGCGTGCTGGAAAGTCGTAAGTACTCGAGAAAAGGGTATGGGGAGTGCAGTTTTAAACAGTGTGGGTGATGGAAGGTGTGTTAGCTCTCTGGGACTGCTGTAATAAAGTACCACAAACTGAGTGGCTTAAATAACAGAAATTACTTTTCTTACAGAAATGTGAAATCACATTGTGTCAGCAGGGTGTGTTCCTTCCGAGGGTGGCGAGGGAGGCCTGGTTGTCTGTCTCCTGGCTTCTGGTAACCTTGGGTTATTTTCTCTCTTGAGTCTTCACAGCATCTTCCTTTTGTGTGTGTCTGTCTCTGTGTCTACATGTCCCCTTCTTGTAAGAACACCTGTCATGGGGTGCCTGGGTGGCTCAGTTGGTGAAGCGTCTGCCTTCGGCTCAGGTCATGATCCTGGGATCCTGGGATTGAGTCCCACATCAGGCTCCCTGCTTGGTGGGAAGCCTGCTTCTCCCTTTCCCTCTGCCTGCCGCTCCCCCTGCTTGTGCTCTCTCTGTCAAATAAATAAAAGATTAAAAAAAAAAAGACCCCCAGCCATATTAGATTAGGGGCCCACTTTAATGACTCTTACCTTGATTGCCTGCAAACACCGCATTCCCAAATAAAGTCATATTCACAGGTACTGGGGGTTAGGACTTCAACATCTTTTGTGGGGACACAATTCATACCCTAACAAGGTGTTGCTGTGTAGATGACATTCGAGCAAAAGCCTGAAGGTGGGAGTTTAGGGGGTGAGCCATATTGTGATCTGGGGGAAGGGCATTAACAGCGGAGGGAACAGCAACTGCAAAGAAAGGCTCTGCTTGCTCCTCCAAAACAACATGTTGGTAAGTTGATACAGAGTCTGGAAGGTCAAGGAGAGAGTCTAACAGAGCAAAGCACCAAGCTCAGAGATGACCCATCTACCTCTCAGTGATGTCCTCCATAACCTCATAGTCCATTCCAAAATGTCAAAACCCCTTCCATTTCCCAAGAGCATACCGTAAGGTCACTGAAAGCAGGGAATGAATGAGTCCCCTACCTCTTTCTACCCTCAAGGTGGTCAGTGAATGTTTGTGGGTGATGCTGAGGGTGCATTTGCCACACCCTCCTTCACCCCCACTCCAGGAAATGGCTTATACCCAGGAACACAGCAAGAGCCCATGTGACCATAGGGAATTTGGGTGGAGGCACGTAAGGTGACAAAGCAAGAGAGTCAAGTTTATCATTAAAAGGTGCCTATAGGGGCGCCTGGGTGGTTAAGCATCTACCTTCAGCTCAGGTCATGATCTCAGGGTCCTGGGATCGAGTCCTGCCCCAGGTCCCCCCCTCAGCGGGGAATCAGCTTCTCCCTCTGCCCCTCTCCCTGCTCACGCTCTCTCTCTCAAACAAATAAATAAAATCTCTAAACAATATATTTTAAAATGTGCCTATAGAATTTTATCATCACCTCTTTCTACAGTCCTTCCACAATGAGCTTCGGTATGGGACTGTTGTTGGTAGTTTTAATTCAGATATTCTTAGCTTTTAAAATGCTCTCCTGAAGGGGCGCCTGGGTGGCTCAGTCGGTTGGGCGACTGCCTTTGGCTCAGGTCATGATCCTGGAGTCCCAGGATCGAGTCCCGCATCGGGCTCCCTGCTCGGCGGGGAGTCTGCTTCTCCCTCTGACCATCCCCCCTCTCATGTGCTCTCTCTCTCTCATTCTCTCTGTCTCAGATGAATAAATAAAATCTTTAAAATAAATAAATAAATAAATAAATAAATAAATAAAATGCTCTCCTGCCAGTGAAAATTAGCGAAGTAAAAAAAAACTGGGCACATTTTCCTGAAATTAGAATTTAGAGCAAGGGGACCTGTCTTTAATGGAAATCTGACAGCAACTATGTATTCCCGCATTAGGGAAGTACCCAGGCAGCCTCAAAGTTCTGTCTCATTTATGTCCTGTCAACTCACGTCAGGAGTAAAACAAGCAGGTCTTGATACTTCCATGGAATCATCTCTGACCTCCCGCCTTCAACTTATCTCCAGGCTGGAATGGTCTCTTGAACCATCAGCCATCACCCCGACCCTGAGGGCCTCCCCCTGTCTCTTCCATCCCGCTGTGGCCTCAGATAACAATCCTTTCCAGACAGCCTTGGTCCCCACCATGTTTGGAATGTTCAGAGCAAAACTGAGTGTGAATAAGAACCTAAGTCCCTTCCTTCCTTTCGTGCGTCACACCTCACTCTTGGCTGGAGGGGGCTGGATGTTTTCTGCTCAGGAACCCCCGCCCCCCACCATTCCACCTAATTTGGTCCAGACTTGTCAGGAGACTAAGTTCTTTGTTCCCGTCCTCCTTATGGCTCTGGGCACCCTTCCTCGCCGTCCCATCCCTGCAACAGTCTCCTCCTTGTCTGTCAAAAGCCTTTCCGGATCCAAATCCTCATGTAAGACTCTGGCCCTGTAGCTATTTTGGGGTGCCGTGTACCCTTGGCCTTTCCCTCAGGCCGGAGCGGGAAAAGAGAACATGCTTAAAGGATAGCAGAGGGAGAAAAAGAGCAAATATCAGCCAGTTCCAGAGCCTCACACTTTGTGGGGTTTTCAAAATAGTAATGTTTACATGGCTTCCTTTCTAGGGCTCTTCCTTCTCTCCTCCAACATGGAGGGGCTTGGTGGATGTGGGGTGCGCTGCCCTAGGCCTCTTTGTTTCAGCAGGAATGTCGGGATGCCAAAGGGCGAAGAATGAACAAAAGGCCTTTTGTGTGCCCAACAGAATCTCCTTGGAACCCATAAATACCCAAATATCCTTAAAGGGCTCAGAAATTAATCCATATTGGCGCCTTGCGCATTCATACTCCTCCTATAGTTTCACACACACACACACACACACACCCCTGTGGGGTAGTTTTTATTAGCCTCATTTCAAGATGCAGACATTGAAGTTTGCAATGCTAAGTGCCTCTTGCTGGGTCACATAGCTGGTAAGGGGTGGAGCCTCGACCGAATTTAGTTCTGAGTCCAGAGTCTGCGTGCTTTCGGTTTTTTTTCTTGTTTAAAAATAAATATGGTTATTTTTCAGATTATCTAGGTAATGACATTCTTTTCTTAAATTTTTTTATCTGAGTCTAGTTGATAGGCGATGTCACATTACTTTCAGATGTGTACAAAGTGATTCTACTTCTCTGTGGGTTATGCTGTGCTCACAAGCGTAGCTGCTGTTCATACCACACGACAGTACTACACAACTGTTGACCGTATTCCCTATGCTGTGATTTTATTCCCATGACTTATTCATTCCGTCACTGGAACCCTGTACCTCCCACTCCCCTTCACCCATTTTGCCCATCACCCCACCCCCTTCCCTCTGGCAACCATCAATTTTTTTTTTAAAGGTTTTATTTATTTATTTGAGACAGAGAGAATGAGAGACAGAGAGCATGAGAGGGAGGAGGGTCAGAGGGAGAAGCAGACTCCCCGCCGAGCAGGGAGCCCGATGCGGGACTCGATCCTGGGACTCCAGGATCATGACCTGAGCCGAAGGCAGACACTTAACGACTGAGCCACCCAGGCGCCCCTTGAATCCAGAATATTTTTTTTTAAGATTTTATTTATTTATTTGAGAGAGAGAGAATGAGAGAGAGAGAGCACATGAGAGGGGGGAGGGTCAGAGGGAGAAGCAGACTCCCCGCCAAGCAGGGAGCCCGATGCGGGACTCAATCCCGGGACTCCAGGATCATGACCTGAGCCGAAGGCAGTCGCTTAACCAACTGAGCCACCCAGGCGCCCCCACCATCAATTTGTTCTAAGTAATACATAATCTTTATAGACAATCTGGAAAGAGAAAATGAAATATAAAATAAAAGTAAACCATAATGCCACCATCCAGCTAGAGTCACTATTAACATTTCAGTGTCCTTCCCTCCAGCCTGAGTTTTATGTGATGCTATACTATTTTATGTCCTGCTTCCTTTGGTGTTTGGGCTTTTATTTGTGTGTTTGTTTGTTTGTTTTTTTAAAGATTTTATTTATTTATTTGAGAGAGAGAATGAGATAGAGAGCATGAGAGGGAGGAGGGTCAGAGGGAGAAGCAGACTCCCTGCCAAGCAGGGAGCCCAATGCGGGACTCGATCCCGGGACTCCAGGATCATGACCTGAGCCGAAGGCAGTCGCCCAACCAACTGAGCCACCCAGGCGCCCTGTGTGTTTGTTTTTGAATAGGTTTTATTTTTTCGAGAAGTTTTAGGTTCACAGCAAAATTGAGAGGAAGGTATAGAGGGTTCCCCCATTTCCCCACAGCCCGCCCTGCTATTGATACACCTGCACAATAGTGGTGTATTTGATACAATCAGTGAACAAATTTTGATGTGTCATTATCACTTAAAGTCCACAGTTTATTTTAGGGGTCACTCTTGTGAATGAGTTGTACATTCTGTGGGTTTTGACAAATGTATAACAACACGTATCCATTATTATAGTATCATACAGAATAGTTTCACCACCCTCCACCCATTCACCCCTCTGTCCCCCAACCTCTGAACTTCTTACTGTCTGCATAGTTTTGCCTTTCCCAGAATGTCATATAGTTGGAATCAGACAGTGTGTAGCCTTTTCAGGTTGGCTTCTTTCATATAGTAATATGCATTTAAGTTTCCTCCATGTCTTTTCATGGCTTGGTAGCTCATTTCCTTTTTAGCCCTGAATAATATTCCATTGTCTGGATATACCACAGTTTATTTATCCATTCACCCACTGAAGGACATCTTCGTTGCTTCTAGTCTTGGCAATTATGAACAAAGCTGCTATAAACATCAGTGTGCTGGTTTTTGCGTGGACATAAGTTTTCAACTCATTTGAGTAAACACCGAGAAGCACAATTGCTGGATCATATGGTAAGAGTATATTTTGTTTTGTAAGAAACTGCCAAACTGTCTTCCAAAGTGGCTGTACCGTTTTGCAGTCCCATCAGCAATGAATGAGAGTTCCTGTTGCTCCACATGCCCACCAGCATTTGGTGTTGTTAGCGTTTGGGATTTTTGCCATCCTAATAGGTATGTAGTCATATCTCATTATTGTTTTAATTTGCAATTCCCTAATGACATAATGTGGAGCATCTTTTCATAGGCTCATTTTCCATTTGTATATCTTCTTTGGTGAGGTGTCTGTTCAGATATTTTGTCCATTTTATTTATTTATTTTTTTAAAAGATTTTATTTATTTATCTGACATGGAGAAGAGACAGAACACACAAGCAGGGGGCATACCAGAGGGAGAGGGAGAAGCAGGCTCCCCAATGAGTAGGGAGCCCAATATGGGATTTGATCCCAGGACCCTGGGATCATGACCTGAGCTGAAGGCAGATGCGTAACTGACTGAGCCACCCAGGTGCCCCTATGTTTTTTTCTTATACATACATATCTATGATAAAATTTAATTTATAAATTATGCACAGTAAGAGATTAGCAACAATAATAATTTAAAAAACAATTATACCAATATACTATAATAAAAGTTACATGAATGTGGTCTCTCCCTCTCTGAAAACATCTTATTGTATTATACTCACTGTTCTTCTTGTAAAGACATGAGAGGATAAAATGCCTACATGAGTAAGTAAGTAATGTGAATGACATAGGGCATTGTGATGTAGTGTTAGGCTACTATGGTTACATCTTCTGACCATACATAAGAAGGAGAATCATCTGCTTCCAGACTGTGGTTGACCACAGAAAGTGGAATTGTGGATAAGGTGGGAATTATTATATTAACCTGTATCTTGCAAACTTGCTATAATCATCTACTAGTTCCAGGAGGTTTTCTGTTGATTCTTTAGGATTTTCTACACAATCATGTCATCTGCAAACAAAGACAGTTTTCTTTATTTCTTCCCAATCTTTATATCTTATATATCCCTTCCTTGTCTTATTATATTAGCTGGGACCTGTAATACAGTGTTGAAAAGGACTGGTAAGAGCAAGTATCCTTGCCTTGTTTCTAATCTTAGTGAAAAGCAGCAGTTTCTCACCATTAATTATGATATTAGCCATAAGTTTTCTGTAGATGTTCTTTATCAAGTTGAGAATGTTCCCCCTCTATTCCTAGTTTGCTAAAAGTTTTTTTCATGACTAGGTGTTGGATTTTGTCAAATGCCTTATCTGCATCTATTGATAAGATCATGTGATTTTTCTTCTTTAGCGTGTTGATGTGATAGATTACATTAATTGAGTGAGGCTTACATTACCTGAGATAAATCCCCCTTGGTTGTGGTATATAATTATTTTTATACATTGTTGATTTTATTTGTTAATATTATGTTTTTGCATCTATGTTGATGAGAGATATTGGTCTGTAGTTCTCTTGTAATGTCTTTGGTTTTGGTATTAGAATAATGCTGGGCTCATAGAATGAGTTAAGAAATACACCCTCTCTTTCTATCTTCTGGAAGAGATTGTAGAGAATTGGTATTTTTTTCTTAAATATTAGTAGAATTCCCCAGTGAATCCATATGGGCCTAGTGCTTTCTGTTTTGGAAAGTTATTAACTGTTGATTCAGGTTTATTACTGTTTGTCTATTTCTTCCTGTGTGAGTTTTGGCAGATTTTATCTTTCAAGAAGTTGGCCCATTTCATATAAGTTTGTAGGCATAGAGTTGTTCATAGTATTCCTTTATTATTCTTTTTAAGTCCATGATATCTGTAGTGATGTCCCTTGTTTCAATTCTGATATTAGTCATTTGTGTTTTCTCTATTTTTCTTATAGCCTGGTCAAAGATTTATTTGTTTTATTGATCTTCTCAAAGAACAAGCCTTCAATTTCATTGATTTTCTCTATTGATTTCTTTTTGTTTTTTTTTTTTAAGATTTTATTTATTTATTTGAGAGAGAGAGTGAGAGAGAGAAAGAGCACCAGAGGGGGGAGCGGGAGAGGGAGAAGCAGACCCCCCGCTGAGCAGGGAGCCCGATGTGGGACTCGATCCCGGGACTCCAGGATCATGACCTGAGCCGAAGACAGTCGCTTAACCAACTGAGCCACCCAGGCGCCCTCTATTGATTTCTTGTTTTCAATATTGATTTCTACTATATGCTTTTCTTTTCTTCTGCTAACTTTGGATTTAATTTGCTCTTCTTTCTCAAGTTTTCTAAGATGGAAGCTTAGATTATTGATTTTAGATCTTGCTTTTTTTTTTCTAATATATGCATTCAATGCTATAAAGTTCCCTCTAAGCACTACTTGCACTGCATCCCACATGTTTTGATAAGTTGCATTTTTATTTTCATTCAGTTCAAAATATTTTAAAAGTTCTCTTGAGATTTTTTCTTTGAACCATGTGTTATTTAGATGTGTACTGCTTAACATTAAGTAGTTGGGGGATTTTTTAGTTACTTTTCTGTTCTTGACTTCTAATTGAATTCCATCATGGTCCGAGAGCAGTCATTGAATGATTTCTACTCTTTGACATTTGTTAAGGTGTGTTTTATGTGATCTATCTTGGTAAATGTTCCATGTGAGCTTGAGAAGAATGTATATTCCACTGCTGTTGGATGAAGTAATCTATGGATGTCAATTATATCCAGTTGATTGTTGGTGCTGTTGAGTTCAACTGTATTCTTACTGATACTCTGCCTGCTAGATCTATGGTCTCCAACTATAACAGTGAATTCATCTCCTTGCAGTTTCTCTGTGCAGTTTTATCAGTTTTGCTTCATTATTTTGATGCTGTGTTGTTAGGCCCATACACATTAAGGATTGTTATTTCTTCTAAGTAACTTCTTAAGTCTAAGTTTATGCTATGTTGTATAATTTTATGCCCTACTTTTTTTTCTCACGAAAAGCAAGATTTTTTTCCTAAGCAAAGCTCTTTTTATTCTGTAAGTCTAATATTTTTTAATGAACTTGATTCAGACCAATCTGTGATGACTCACAATACCGCTGCAATAAGATTCCATTCGAGGGCTCAAGGGAGTAATAGGAAGGGGTACAGGACATCAGATAAAGAACAGGCTGAGAGAGAGCCCTTGACAGACCTCAGCAAGAGAAATGGCAGAACAAGTAGAAGTTCAGTTATTGGGTGAGAGAGCAGGTCAACACTAGCATAGATGGGGCCAACAATGCTCTTTTTGTCCTAACACCTGGCCACTAATACAGAATGAAAATCAGGAATCCAAGGTGAAAGGAAGTTTGAGTGTTTCTTGAGAGAGAAGCCAAGGACATACGCAAAGGGCAGGCCAAGATTCAGAGTCCCTTAAACTGGAAACCAGGGTCAGCCCCATTCACCCAGGCTGAGTGTCTAGCAGGTCTGCTAGAGGGGGCCTCCAGTCTCTATTCTGAAACTCAGGGAACTTTCTCATCTGCTACCTTGGACTCTCTGCCACGTGGGCAGCTGAACCAGTTTGAAAGTGAACTGTGATAAATGTTTGACCCTTTAGTGACTGTCTTTGGGAATTGCTTCAATTACTGCCCCATTCTATTGGCCTGGGTGTAGGCCAAGCATTTTCCCGTCTTCTGGAACCTTGGCTTTGATTAGCCATGTCTATGCTTAGAATGGAAAAGTAGGGGAAAGGGCTCTACAGGCCGGACTGGGCATTGTTAATACAGGAGGTTGGGTGAGGGGTGGAGTTAGTGGCAATGCCCTATTGCTCCTGAATCAGCTGGGTTTCAGGCTGTTCAGTTCTGAGGCCTCCAACGTCTGCTCACAGTGCAGTTATGCCCTGGGCTTCCAGACTTCCACGCTCCTTACATGACAGTGCCCCTGAGCAAGCTCTCAATGCCAACCAGCTCACTTAGCTACAAAGATAAGACTGGCTTTATCTTGCTCTCTGAGAGGGACTTTGGCATCTTCTGTGAACTAAAATTTCTCCTGAGCCATCTTTTGTTTTTGCTGGAATACACCTGTTGCTTTTCCAGAACAGAATAATAGAGAATGCTCTGTGATTGGCAAGAGGATCCTCTAGTAAGCATTGCCTCGAAGCAAGCAGACATAGTATGGTAGAATTCAGAAGAGGACTTTCTCAGCATGAACATTTGAAGCCTTAAGGTTGTTGTTGTTGTTGTTGTTTTAAGATTTTATTTATTTATTTGAGAGATAGCACGAGCGGCGGGGAGGGGTGGAGGGAGAGGGAGAAGCAGACTCCCCGCTAAGCAGGGAGCCCAACGTAGAGCTCAATCCCAGGATCCTGAGATCACGACTGAAGCCGAGGGTAGACACTCAACCGACTGAGCCCCCCAGGTGCCCTTGGAGTCTCGAACTTTAAATCAATGCATGACTAACACAGTGGAAAGACCAGTAAGAACAGAGCAGGAGAAAAAAGAAATACGGTGATATGGTCAGGATGCAGAGTCAGACACTTGATTACTTCTTGCTTTGTGATTGTCTGGCTTTGTGCTCATTACTTATTCTGAGCTTCATTTTCCTGACATGGCCTCGCAGAGAAAGCTCACTTATTCAGCAATTTTTGTTGAGCATCTACTAAGTACAGTGAGCCCCTGTAAAGCAGAGCTGCTGTTCTTCTCCTTGCATCCCAGATGCTTAGCACAATATCTGGCACATTTTAAGTATTAAATCGATGCTTATTGAATAAGTAAATAAATACATGGGTGGGGAAAAAGAAATTAATGAAGAAGAAATGAATCACTAGAGAAGTAGTGACCTTTGAGAATCTGCTTGGAAAACTTGAAGGTCAAGATGAAGTGTTAGTTTTGATGTCTCAAGCAACCACTAGCACATCCATGGAAGTAAATGGACACAGAAAAGTTGACTCCCTTAAAAATATGCAGCACAGAGAAACAAGGTGGCTAGGTGAATGAGGCAAGGCCAGAAGTTTGTGATTTTTTTTTTAAGTTTTTATTTTCATTCCAGTTAGTTAGCATACAGTGTTATATTAGCTTCAGGTGTACAATATAGTGATTCAGCACTTCCATACAACACCTGGTGCTCCTCACAACAAGTGCCCGCCTTCATCCCCATCACCAGTTTAACCCATCCCCCCACCTACCTTCCCCCTGATGACCATCAGTTTGTTCTCTATAGTTAAGAGTCTGTTTCTTGGCTTGTCTCTCACTCTCTCATTTTTTTTTTTATTTTAAAGGTTTTATTTATTTATTTATTTAGAGAGACAGATAGAGAGAGCTGGGGGAAGGACAGAGGAAGAGAAAATCTCAAGCAGACTCCCCACTGAGTGCAGAGCCTGATGCAAGGCTTGATCTCACAACCCTTAGATCATGACCTGAGCTGAAATCAAGAGTCCTACACTTAACCAACTGAGCCACCCAGGCACTCCTCTTTCTTATTTTTTCCCTTTGCTTTTCTTGTTTCTTAAATTCCACATATGACTGAAAACGTATGGTATTTGTCTTTCTCTGACTGACTTGTTTTGCTTAGCATTACACTCTTTAGCTCCATCCATGTCATTGCTAATGGCAAGATTTTATCCCTTTTTATGGCTGAATAATATTCCATTATATATATATATATATTTTTTTTTTTACATATATATGTATATACCACTTCTTTATCCATTCATCAGTCAATGGACACTTGGACTGCTTCCATATTTTGGCTATTGTAAATAATGCTGCTATAAATATAAGGGTACATGTATCCCTTTTAATTAGTGTTCTTGTATTCTTTGGGTAAATACCCAGTGCAATTGCTGGATCATAGCATAATTATATTTTTAACTTTTTGAGGAAACTCCATACTGGTTTTCTCAGTGGCTGTACCAGTTTGCATTCCCACTGACCTGCATGAGTGTTCCTTTTTCTCCACATCCTTGCCAATACCTCTTGTTTCCTGTGTTGTTGATTTTAGCCATTCTGACAGGTGTGAGGTAATATCTCATTGTGGTTTTGATTTCCACTTCCCTGATGATGAGTGATGTTGAGCATCTTTTCATATGTCTGTTGGCCATCTGTATGTCTTCTTTGAAGAAATATCTGTTCATGTGCTTTGCCCATTTTTAAACTGGATTATTTGTTTTTGGGGTAGTTTTATAAGTTCTTCATATATTTTGGATACTAACCCTTTATTGGATATGTCATTTACAAATATCTTCTCCCATCAGTAGGTTGCCTTTTAGTTTTGTTGATTGTTTCTTTCTCTTTGCAGAAGCTTTTTATTGTGATGAAGTCTCAATAGTTTATTTTTGCTTTTCTTTCCCTTGCCTCAGGAGACATATCTAGAAAGATGTTGCTACAGCCAATGTCAAAGAAGTTACTGCCTGTGTTCTTTTCTAGGATTTTTATGATTTCAGGTGTCACATTTACGTCTATAATTCATTTTGAATTTATTTTTGTGTATAGTATAAGAAAGTGGTCCTGTTTTCATTCTTTTTCATGTTGCTGTCCAGTTTTCCCATCATAGTTGAAGAGACTGTCTTTTTCCCATTGGATATTCTTTCCTGCTTTGTTGAAGATTAATTGACCATATAATTGTGGGTTTATTTCTGGGTTTTCTATTCTGTTCCATTGATCTACGGACCTATTTTTGTGCCATTGCCATACTGTTTTAATTACTACAGCTTTGTAATATAACTTGAGGTCTGAAATTGTGATGCCTCCAGCTTTGCTTTGCTTTTACAAGATTGCTTTGGCTATTCAGGGTCTTTTGTGGTTCTACACAAATTTTAGGATTGTTTCTTCTAGTTCTGTGAAAAATGCATCTGGTATTTTGATGAAGATTGCATTAAATGTGTAGATTGCTTTGGGAAGTATAGACATTTTAACAACATTTGTTCTTCCAATCCATGAGATGGAATGTTTTTCCGTCTCTTTATGTTGTCTTCAATGTCTTTAATCAGTGTTTTATAGTTTTCAAAGTACATTTCACCTCTTTGGTCAGGTTTATTCCTAGGTATTTTATTACTTTTGATGCAATTGTAAATGGAATTGTTTTCTTAATTTCTCTTTCAGCTGCTTCATTATGAGTGTACAGAAATGCAACATATTTCTGTACATTGATTTTTTTTCTTGGAAATTTTTTAAGTAAACTCTACCCCCATGGGGCACCTGGGTGGCTCAGTTGGTTAAGTGACTGCCTTCAGCTCCGGTCATGATCCCAGGATTCTGGGATCGAGCCCCTCATCAGGCTCCCTGCTCTGCGGGCAGCCTGCTTCTCCCTCTCCCTCTGCCTGCCGCTCCCCGTTTGTGCTCTCTCTGTCAAATAAATAAATAAAATATTTTTTTAAAAAAAGTAAACTCTACCCCCAACATGGGGCTCAAACTCATGACCCCAAGATCAAGTCACATGCTTCACCAACTGAACCAGCCAGGTACCCCTCTGTACATTGATTTTGTATCCTGTAACTTTACTGAATTTGTTTATCAATTCTAGCAGTTTTTTTGGTGGAGTCTTTCAGGTTTTCTATGTATAGTGGCATGTCATCTGCAAATAGTGAAAGTTTTACTTCTTCCTTACTGATTTAGATGCCTTTTATTTCTCTTTGTTGTCTGATTGCTGTGGCTAGGACTTCTACTACTACGTTGAATAAAAGTGATAAAAGTAGACATCCTTGTCTTGTTCCTGACCTTAGGGGAAAAGGTCTTAGCTTTTCCCCATTAAGGCTGATGTTAGCTGTGAATTTTTCATAGATGGCCTTTATTAAGTTGAGGTATGTTCCCTTAAACCTAATTTGTTGAGGGTTTTTACCATGAATAGATGTACTTTGTCAAAATCTTTTTCTACATCTAGTGAAATGATCGTATGGTTCTTATCCTTTGTCTTATTGATGTGATGTATCACACTGATTGATTTATGAATATTCAACCACCCTTGCAACCCAGGAATAAATCTTGATTGATCGTGAATTTTTTTTTTTTTTTTTTTTTTTTTGGAGAGAGAGCACACACATGCACCCGAGCAGGTGGGGAGGGGCAGGGGAGACAGAGAGAGAGAGAATATTAAGCAGGCTCCATGCCCTGCATGGAGCCCAACGCAGGATTTGATCTCACCACCTTGAGATCATGACCTGAGCCAAAATCAAGTGTCAGACGCTTAACTGATTGAGCCACCCAGGCACCCCAGTGAATGATTTTTTTTTTAATGTATTGTTGAATTCAGTCTGGTAGAGTTTTTGGGGAGTTTTTTTTTTTGAGAATTTTTGCATCTGTGTTCATCAGGGCTATTGGACAAGGCCAGAAGTTAATCAGCTCCATTGGGTAAGGATCAATGTGGCCAACTGGGCCCAGTCCATTAATACCCTTAATGATTAATTTCTTAGTTAATAATTGTTTTGGCATGGAAGAGAAGCCTGAAAACTGAAATGTCAGTTCTTTTATCCTTTTGGATTCTTCCTATGTGTTTGGGCCCTACTAAGGGTCACTGTGTGGTACATGGAAACATCAGCAACGGAATGTACATTTTTAACCTTCTGAAGAATTTAAACACATTCAAATAAAATAAATTTAAATAAAATCTCCTGGGTCACCTGAAGAGGGTTGAAAGCAGTCAAAAAGGTGCACTGACGGACTGTCCTAAATATCTGGGTGCTGTACAGGTCCTCATTTAGAATTTGAGACTCTCAGAATGGGTCTGCCATAGAACAGAGTCACTCCACACCTCCACAGCAGCTCTGGAGATTTTTGCTTTGTCATTTCCATTTTGTATGCAACATTAAAGTCCATTTCGCTGGGATTCTGGAATACTGCTGACTCCTACTGCCATATCTGTGTGTAAAATTCAACAAGGGATCATAAGTAATAGACTGTAGTCCAAAAATACATTTGGGGAATTCTGTCAAATGGAACAACTGACCTCAATGACTTCTGCACAGCCTCTGACATTTAGTTCAAAGAGTGAGAAGGGGGATCATGAGTCCAAATACAAGTTTTGCTGAGCAGAGCTGAGTGAAAGAGATGCAGCAGAGCCAAGCCTCAGCACCTCCCAGGGAACCCTGATGTTTACTTACCTACTGCTGCATAATGAACTGCCCCAGAACTTAGCGGGTTAAAACAACATTCTATCTCATGACTTTATGGGCCAAGAAGCCAGGAGAGTTCAACCGGACAACTTTTCTGTTCCACATGGCATCAACTGAGTTCAGTGCGGGTGGTCAGATGACGGTGGCCTCATCTGGAGGGTCCAACAGGGCTCCCCACTCCCATGTCTAGAGCCCTGGTGGGCTTCGCTGAACAGCTTGTTCATTTGGCCTCTACAATGGAGTCTTGGGGTACTTGACAACTTACATGGCAGCTCAGAGCTCCCGGAGAAACTGTTGCAAGAGCGCTGAGTGGAACCTGTCTTTTTTCTTATGGCCTTGCCTCAGAAATTCCAGGATGTCACTTGTGTAGCATTTTTCCCAATCAAGCAAGTCACAAAGGCCAGCTCAGCTCCCAGCAGAGGGGCACTAGACTTTACCTCTCAGTGGGAGAAGTAGCAAGAATTTGTGGCCATTATTCACATAGGACATTAGAGAATGGAAGAAATTGCTACCCAGTGGAAGTGGGCCACCTACACAAGCATCATCTCACTACTCTGGGTCCTTCTTCAGTAGCAGGAAGGATACTGCAGAGATGCAAGGCAGGCCTTGAACACATCATCCCAATCCCTCTCAGAGACCATGGGATACTGTAAACATCTTGGAGACTTGGAGACCCAGGGCCTTACCAGGAAGCAGCTTTCTCTGAAACAAATAGCTTACTCTGACCTCTATCGCTAAGCTTCCAACCCATCTTGTCTATAAAGTCTTATACCTTTGGAGGTCTTGAAAAACTGGAGATGCTTTTAGACTCAGTGAATGAATCAAAGCACAGGCCCCAAACTTAGCACATCCTACAAACATTCAAGTACAGGTCTTTCTTCACAGGTTAAAGACATTATTTCACAAACTTTTCTCTTATGCTTTTCCAGTTCCCAAACACTATCAATCAAGATCAAGGGTGAAGATAATCCATGCATTCCACAATAGACATCTATTTATCAAACATGGGGCAAGCACAGAGCTGGACCCTTGGCAGTACAAAGGAGAAAGAAGAAACATGTGGTCCCCTCACACTAAGTGGGTCTTGGGTAACAATAGCCCAGCACTGTATAAATATCTTCTCAAAACCCTGAGTAGAGACTATCATCTAACCTCATGTACAAATGAGGAAGGAATCAGGCTCAGAGAGGTGAGGTGATTTATCTAAGGGCACACAGCAAGGAGGTGCCAACACTCGGATTAGAATCTGGATCAGGTTGTGCAATCTCCTCTCAAGAGATAAACATTATCTCAGAAAGAAGCAAGATGCACTTCTGGGTAAAACAGAGAGGCCCACTGAGGGTGCTGGTCTTTAATGCTCTCTTCCTCACATGTAGATCACTGGAGCTAAGGGTGGGGGACTTAGAAGGGGGTCTGATGCAACACGCAAACCAACATTTCCAGTTAAGCTACAGTTTCTCCAGGCCCCATTGTCTTATTTGGTACTTTTGAAAAGTATCTTATCCCCTCCAAAGCTCAGTCTGGGCATATATAAAACTGTTCCTATGCTTTGACCCAATTGTCCCATTTTTTGGAATATACCCCAAGGAAATACGCAAAAGAAGAAAGAAAGTAAATAGCACAAAGTTGTTTATGGTAACACCATTCATAACTGGAAAAATGAGAAACAACCCAATGCCCAAAACTAGGAAAAGGTTAGGCAAACTATGGTACATTAAGACAATGGAATGTTACATTGCTAGTTAAAGGAATTAAGTTTATAGATTCTGTTGATATACCAAAATGCATATGTAAGATAATGTAAAGAGAAAAGAGAAGAATGCAAAAGAGAATGTCCACTCTGTCTAAAAACATAAATCAGTCTGTGTGCTCAGTGATAAGGATCCAAAGTGAACACCAGCTGCAAATAGCTGGTGCTCTAAATTACAGCATTTTCGCCTCTATAGTCCACACTACTGTGAAAATTCTGAATTTTTGTTTGGGGAAGAAAATGGAAAAAAGATCCATCATTCCCTTTTTCCTTGCTTTTTTAGTTGGCAACCATGTTGTAGGAGTTTCACGCATACACAATAGCGATTTGACAATTCTATACATTACACAACCCTCACCACGATAAGTGTGGTCATCATCTGCCACGATACAACATTATTACAATATGATTGACTATATTCCCCATGCTGTACTTTTCATCCCTGTGACATTTATTTTATAACTGGAAGTTTGTACTTCTTAATACCCTTTATCTATTTCACGTGCCCCACCCCCACACCGACAACCACCAGTTTGTTCTCTGTATTTATGTGTCTGGTTTTGTTTGTTTGTTTTGTTTTTTTAGATTCCACATATAAGTGAAATCATAAGATATTTATCTTTCTCTGTCTGACTAATTTCACTTTACATCATACCCTCTAGGTCCATCCATGTTGTCATAAACAGCAAGATTTCATTCTTTTTTTTTTGACAGAGAGAGAGCGAGAGAGAGAACACAAGCAGGGGGAGTGGGAGAGGGAGAAGCAGGCTTTCTACGGAGCTCGATCCCAGGACCCCGGGATCATGACCTGAGCCGAAGGCAGACACTTAATGACTGAGCCACCCAGGCGCCCCTCATTCTTTTTTATGGCTGAGTGATAGTCCAGTGTGTGTGTGTGTGTACACATTTATACACACATATATACATGCACACACATACACACACCGTGTCTTCTTTATCCATTCATCTATCAATGGACATGGGTTGCTTCAATATCTTGCCTATTGTAAATAATGCTGCAATAAACATAGGGGTGTGTATATCTTGCTCATGGTGAGAAGAGAGGGGATTTCCTCATGCGAAGGCTCAATGTGTGTCTGCTATGTAATGTGTCTTCAAGAAGACCCAAATCCATGCTCATCTACTTAATAGAAATGCAGCGTTCAGGGCAAGGCGGGGGGATGCGTGGCCTACACTCCCTAGTCCATGTCTTGATAATTACATATAGTTCTAGGCACCGCACTCCAAGGGAGACTGACAAACATTTCCAGGAGGATAACTAGGGTGTGAACTGACTAAAGACCCAGGCTATGGAAGAAGCTTGAAAAGCCAAAGGATTTCTAGCCTGCAGCAGAAAAACCTATCAGAGACAAAAGAAGCTTCTAGCCCTTGGAAAACATTTGTGTGGACAACGGTTGGGTTTTTGGAGCTGGGAGAGAAGTTATGGAAGAGCAGAGTTCAAGTCCCTATGATGAGGAGAGTTGTTCAAAAGAGGCAGTGAGTTGCACCCCACCCGAAGTATATAAGCAAAGCGTGTAAGGTTCTAACACATAACAACTAACAGCCTGTGCCTCCATGAGCCTCTGGGTTTACGTTTGCCAACTTAAGTAGATTTTGGTTTTTTTTTTAAGATTCTATTTATTTATTTGTCAGAGCACAAGCAGGGGGAGCGGCAGGTAGAGGGAGAAGCAGTCTCCCCCCTGAGCAGGGAGCCCGATGTGGGGCTCGATCCCAGGACCCCAGGATCATGACCTGAGCCGAAGGCAGATGCTTAACCAACTGAGCCACCCAGGTGTCCCCTAAGTAGGTTTATGCTTCAATCAGGGGACAGACACAGCTTCTCTGACTCATGAAGCCCTGAGGGGAAAGCCCATAGTAAATATGGAATATTCTGCCCTTTATATACCGAGAGAATTCTACTAACCCACTCTCAATGGGACTTCTATTTTCATTTGTTTTCCTAGGACTGATCACAAGTTTTAAAAAGTGATACAGTGAAGAACTACACACAGGCCAGAGGTACCACCTGCTGATTTTATTTTTTCCAGTGAAAAGTTAATTGTCCTGAACTGAGCAGCACCTGTGATCTTTGACTTCATTAATCAAGCAAACAAACAAACAAAAAAATCCAGCAAGCAGCTATCCATCACCTTTTTGTGTCCTCCAATCACCATGCTAGGCTGTCTGAAGAATGCAAAGAAGTACTAGCCATGATCCCTGCCTTCAAGGAACTCACATGAACATGATGTTCTTGTCTAGTGGCTTCCCGACTTTTTACATTAAGAACTCTTATCAGGCGCCTGGGTGCTCAGTCGTTAAGCGTCTGCCTTCGGCTCAGGTCGTGATCCCAGGGTCCTGGGATCGAGCCCCACATCGGGCTCCCTGCTCCGCGGGAAGCCTGCTTCTCCCTCTCCCACTCCCCCTGCTTGTGTTCCTGCTCTCGCTATGTCTCTCTCTGTCAAATAAATAAATAAAATCTTAAAAAAAAAAAACCTCTTATCAGTAAAAAAATGTGAACATGTTAACATGTACCCCCTATGTATGTACGTTAATGTACAAATTTATACATGAACTACCGTTAAAACATACATTAAATATTCATAAAGCTTAATTTCTTACTTGTAGATAAAAGTATATAAACGGAAGTTCCAATATTTTCTTCCCCAACTTCTTAGATTATTTTGCTTCCCCACCACCCACTGCCCTCAGTGTGAATGCTCACTCTAGAGACCATAGTTCTTTTTTTTTTTTAAAGATTTTATTTATTTATTAGAGAGAGAGTGAGAGAGAGCATGAGTAGGGGGAAGGGCAAAAGCAGAGGGAGAAGCAGACTCCCAGCAGAGCAGGGAGCCTGGCCCGGGGCTCGATCCCAGGACCCTGGGATCATGACCTGAGCTGAAGGCAGACACTTAACCAACTGAGCCACCCAGGCGCCCTAAAGACCATGGTTCCTACCAACCGAGAGTAAGTCTGATAATAGTGGACAAGCCGCAGTAGGAATAAACACCTCAGGATCTAAGGGAATGAGGATGTCTAATAAATACCACCATCTCTGAAAAACTATTAGGTCTATTGGTAGACACTGGAGTTGAGGTTTGAGCAACTTTTCCCAAAGCAGTTTAAAAGTGGTTGACTGATAAAATCTTATAATAAAACAAAGGCAACTTTATAACAAGTTTTTTAAAAAGGAAGCTTTAAGAAAATAAGGGCTCTCATCATTGGATTTCGGTAGAACTAGCACTTAATGATGGACTCGTTTATTGATTCAATATTTATTAAGAACTTACTCTGTACCACTTGGGCACTGGGTTTTAGGCATGGGGGATACAGTAGAAAGGAAAAAAGGAGACAGACAGAAGGTCCCTGAACTTGTGAGATAATAAACAAGTATGAGATGGGAATACACATGCTAGCAAACAAATATCTAATTACAAATTGTGATTCACGTCATGAGGAAAAGAAGCAAGGTGATGTGAGCGGGCAGCTGGGAGGAGGCAGATGGCTGGTTTAGACCAGGGGCTCAGGCAGGCCTCTCAGGGACATGTGATCTATCCCACGAGCTGAAGACAGAGGACGGGCTGCTACATAGCAGAGGGGAAAGCACAGTGCGAAACACAGAACACCACCCCCAAAATCCCGTACACAGAACGAAGGGCACACTTAGACTGTCGTTCAGATGCCCTTGGGACCCATCAAGCACATGTAAAGCCCTCTGCAGAGGCCGGAGCAGAGTTTTGCTCCTTTTAGTCATTCAGTACACTGAGTGAACAGACGTCTGGCCCAAAGAAAAGCTTTGCTATTACTGGGCAACTGAGATCCCCATTCACCACCTCATATATACCCTGCTGTCCTTGGTCAAGGTTTCTTGGCAACTGTGACAGGTGACACCAAAGGCCCAAAGGTCGACAGTCATAGACAACCCACCCACTTGTCCTGCCAATGGTGAGCCCTCTTAGCTGAGCAGGGCTACCTACCCCACACCTGGAAATAACAAAGAAAACTGCGGATTTGCTCTACACCTGTTCCAACTCGCAGCAAGGGCACCTGCTCTAGTTCAGAATGGAAGACTCTGGAATGAGCACGTTGCAGGTTCCATGTGCACTGAAGACGTTGGGATATGGTAGATAGGTTGGATTTATGAGGGGGTGTCATCTGGGAATCCCATTCTGTCCATTAGGTCGAGCTAAGTGCCGTCAGGAACGTGAGGAAGAGCAAGCTGAAGAGAGGGAGCAGGGAAGTGGTTTCAGCACCTTAAGTGAATCCAGCTGGGCCCGCAGTTCCCTTGAGGGCAGCTCAACACCGGCCAACAAGGCTGAGCGGACTGCACACTCAACCCTCAGAAATGTGGAGTTCAAAACACCAGTCCTTTGCTGTTACGTTTCACTTGCTTTCTATATGCGGTTACATGACAAGAAAGCTTGAAGAGAAATCACCCAAGACACACTTTAGATTCAAAATAAGAACTGGGGGCGCCTGGGTGGCTCAGTTGGTTAAGCGACTGCCTTCGGCTCAGGTCATGATCCTGGAGTCCCGGGATCGAGTCCCGCATCGGGCTCCCTGCTCGGCAGGGAGTCTGCTTCTCCCTCTAACCCTCCTCCCTCTCATGCTCTCTGTCTCTCATTCTCTCTGTCTCAAATAAATAAATAAAATCTTTTAAAATAAATAAATAAATAAGAACTGTAAGTCTGGCCTTGAACTCAGACTTGTCTCACATTCTTGGGTCTCGTGGAAGACAGAGCACAACCACGATAGCTCTCAGAGGTACAGTAAACACTCATTTCAGTGATGAGTATCTATGATAAAAGTGAGTGAGGAGGAAAGTCCCTTGATTCTGTTTATAGAAAGATAATCTCAGAGCCAGTAAAAATTGGGCATTAAAATAGTATTACAAGAGAAAGATGTCTTTCTAACAGAACCAGGAATAGCAGAGACGCTTCTAACATAAAAACCTTGTCACTTTAACTTCAAAGCAACATGAAATACATCCCATCGTACTATCAGAATGTAATTTGAGCCATTCTCAATAATCATTCACAAACTTAAACCAGGTAGCAACCAAATGTGCCACAATTCAACGGGAGAAGAACGTTTTCCAGAAAATGCAGACTGGAATTTGTTTGATTTTAATTCCCGGCAAAACCCAAAAAATGATAAATAGCAGATGGTAAGTACGCACTGCAAAAAGGAACAAATGAAAGATACAACCAAACTAACTTCAGTTATTTTAATAGATTTTTCAAACGTAAGTTTAAAAATACGTGAAAAGGCTGTGTACCACCTGCCATGATTTGCGACGGGCATCTAACAGAATCCCTCATGGCATCCTCTTGGCCAGAAGGAGATTTACACGCACCATAGGAAGAGAGCAGACTCCATTGTGACGGACCAACTTGAGTGCAGTTGTTGGCCCCCCGTGAGCCGATAGAGCGATCCCCAGGGACCTACAAGGTGTCCGTCCTTAGTCCTGTCCACTTCCAGTAGAGTTGCCAGCCTCCCCATGGAAACATGGAAGACCAGTTTATCGGGTTTATAATTGCCCGCACATTATAAGGGACTGCTGACGTCCTGGAAAGCGCCACACAGGCAGCCACTCACCCACTCACCAGCTGCAGCACCTTCTGTGAGCTTCCCTTTCCTTCTTTGAGTCTTGGTAAAGTGAGAAAAACTCACAGAGACTGTGTGAGAAGGGAACCACACCACAGAAGACAAATGCCCAGGAGAGAGCTTCTGTGAACGCAGTTGTCCTCCTAGTCTTAGAAAGTGCCAGCATTCAGTCGGTTAGGCGTCTGACTCTTGGTTTCGTTTGGGGTCATGATCTGGGGGTCGTGGGATAGAGTCCCAGTGGGGGTCTGCACTGGGGATGGAGTTTGCTTGGGATTCTCTCTCTCCCTCTCCCTCTGCCCCTCCCCCTGCTGGCGCTCACTCTCTCCCTCTCAAATAAATAAATAAAATCGTAAAAAAAAAAAAGGAAAGTGCCAGGACTCAATATTGTCTCAACAGCTGAGCCTGATTGATTAAAAACCCAAAACAAAATATAATAGAGCAAAAACACACCTAATTGTGTTTAAGTATACAAAGGTAGGCCATGGGAGAATTAACGTAAAATCAACGTTGATTAAACAATTTTTTAAAAACTCTGGGAATGTGCCAAGATGTCCATCAACAGATGAATGGATAAAGAAGATGAGGTATATATATATACAATGGAATATTATGCAGCCATCAAAAGGAATGAGATCTTGCCATTTGCAACGACATGGATGGAACTGGAGGGTATTATGTTGAGTGAAATAAGTCAAACAGAGAAAGACATGTATCATATGATCTCACTGATATGAGGAATTCTTAATTGCAGGAAACAAACTGAGGGTTGCTGGAGTGGGGGGTGGGGTGGGAGGGATGGGGTGACTGGGTGATAGACACTGGGGAGGGTATGTGCTCTGGTAAGCGCTGTGAATTGTGCAAGACTGTTGAATCTCAGATCTGTACCTCTGAAACAAATAATGCAATATATGTTAAGAAAAAAAAAAAGAAGAAGGTAGCGGGAGGGGAAGAAGGAAGCGGGGGAAATCAGAGGGGTAGACGAACCATGAGAGACGATGGACTCTGAGAAACAAACTGAGGGTTCTAGAGGCGAGGGGGGTGGGAGGATGGGTTAGCCTGGTGGTGGGTATTGAGGAGGGCACATTCTGCATGGAGCACTGGGTGTTATGCACAAACAATGAATCATGGAACACTTCATCTAAAACTAATGATGTAATGTATGGGGATTAACATAAGAATTAAAAAAAGAATCTTAAAAAAAATAATGTAATTAAAAAAAAAAAACTCTGGGAATGTGTAATGAGCTATGAGTTCGTAGTAAAGAGGTTGTTTGTTAAAAGACATGCACCGTCTGAAGATATAGTACTAGGGGTGTGGTGTGGAAGAGGGGTAATGGCTGGATGTGGCACCCAGGCCGAACTTGCTCAGTAAAATGCCACAGTTTCTAGAAGCAAAAGCTGTTTGTGAATGAAGATTGTTTTCATTCACAGGGATAGTGGCACCTCATCTGGCTCCCTAGGGGGCGGGAGTATTTCGGTGTCCAAGGTCACTCAAGGTCTCTCTCATTACCTGGGGCCCCAGTCCTGAGCTTCTCTCTGGGCTCTGGTTCTCCAGGAGGGAGGTATGCCTTGGCGGGGCCTGAGTACAGCCTAACGGCCTGCGTTCCTGCAGAGGGAAGTTCATCCCATATTGGGAAACCGGATCGGGCATCATCACCACATAACTATGATTCTGTTTCACACCAAGTTCAGGCAGTAATTAAAGTAAACAGACTCAGAGAGTCCCAGTTTTAGAAAGGTATGCATGCCCCAACTTCCACTCACTTGTAAACCATGTTGGGTGGTATGAAATACACAATTATGTGATCGGTTCTGATCAAATAGAAGTCCTATATTTCACAGCACTTACATACTTATTAAGTGATAAAACTGATGATCTCTTAATAATGAAGTATTCTGTAATTCAAACTTTACAATTTAAGCAGCCTTTTCCTTTCTCCTTTAGCCAAAAGTATTGTGAGGATTTATAACCTAGTCCCATAAATTCATATCAGGAAGTACCATTAAGTTATTCCTGGAGCCTAATCATTTCTAAAACTTCATAATGACTCAGATAACATAGCTTTTAATTTTTTTTTTTAAGTAATCTCTACGCCCAACATGGGGCTCAAACTCACAACGCAGAGATCAAGAGTCGTATGCTCTACTTACTGAGCCAGCCAGGTGCCCCCATCGTCTTCAAATTGTATTGTTTATAGAATCAAGTCATCAGTGAATCATGTATACAATGGCCATAGGCAAAAGGACAGCAACATATTTAAATAAATGTAGCAGACTGCATTGGGTCTCTGAAGAAAGACATTTTAAAAACATTCACAAATATAGATACTCAAAATCCGCTTTCTTTACATAAGGTCCTATTCTTCATCTACAACCGAATTTAGTACATGCCAAAGTTATTAAAACAACGCCGTTGTTTAGTTGTGAGTGTAAATGCATCTGCTTCTCCCTCCTCCCCCACCCACAAAAAAGGAAACATTTTAGCCATTTTAAAGTGATCAAAAACAGCCAAATGGATTTTTAGGGAATTTTCCAAAAGCAAAAGAAAGGGGGAAGTGAGCTGATGTTAAATAAGACACAATCTGGGTAACTGAATGAATTTTGTCCAAATATATCAAAGATTAGTTTAGCAAAAGTCAAAGTACAGCATGTCTCATGGGCTCAGAATTGCTCCTGAAATATATGGATAAACATATGGTTCACTATGCGATTTATATTATTTTGAATGCGATAGTCGTGTGAATCTGGTGCTGAGGGGTATTAAGAGTACAACCTCTGTAAACCCAGTATATTACAATTTTCTATTGTTAGAAGTTGTTATCAGTAAGTTTGTCTCTCAGCCCTTTTCTTGTCACGCTTTACACTAAGCAGAGCTTCCAAGTAAAGAAAATATTCAAAACAGTTGAGAAAATATTCGAAGCACTTTCTTTGGTTGCCTTTTATGTGAGACTCCTTGAATGAATTAAACCTTAGTGCTGCCCACGCTCTCGCCTTTGTACTGGTCGCTGTCTTCACCGCACTTCACGGGATTTTTCAAACCATCTCCTTCCGTGGGGATTGTCTGTGAACTAATCTATGTTCTAGGCACCGGCTTGCCTTTCTCTCAAAACTCGGTTTACCTGGGGTTCTTCCCTCCTCTGCCCAGAAATCTATTGCCTTTAGTCCTTCTCTTCTGGTTAGCTCTCTGATTTAAAATGTAGATATTGAATTTAACATGACTTCCCATGCTCTTTGGAAGGGTTCTAGCAGCAAAACATCCCCCAACCAAAAAAAGTCAGGCGGGAGCGGTTAGAGCAGGGAGTTAGTCTAGTGCGCATATACCTACTGCCATGAGGGTAAATATGAGAGGCGTAATTTAATGCTACTTTTTATTTTGAAAATCAGATTGGATTTTGTGACATGCATGTTGTATGTATATCAAATCAATAAAGGAGAACCACTTTAAACAACTCATTTATGTTCCATTGTATTAGGAAGCCTTGCATTTCACTAGGGCCCCATTTCAAATTTGTAGCACAGCAGGGGGCACCTGGGTGGCTCGGTGGGTTAAGCGTCTAACTCTTGGTTCCACTCAGGTCATGATCTCAGGGTTGTGAGATCAAGCCCCCGTATCAGCTCTGCGCTCAGCGTGGAGTCTGCTTGAAAGAGTCTCACCCTCTGCCCCCCCCAATAAATAAATAAATAATTTTTAAAAATTTGTAGCACGACCTAAAGCCCAATGGCAGATATCTCAGTTTCCAAAAACCCTTTGGCTCTCTACATACATAAATGAGATCATTCTTTTTTCTCAAAGAGAAAAAAAAAAGTAAAAAAGAATAATGACAATCCCACTATTTGTAGATCAAACCAAGGACTCAGGTAGAAAATTTGAGGAAAGGGATGGCAAAGGAACAGGAGTTAATGCTGATGCTACAGGCTTCAAGCCTAGGCAACTGGGAAAGTAATGAGCTCAAGTGTGAGGACAGGTTTCACAGTCTGTAAATGCTAAAATAATATCCATGGTTGGTATTAGGCACAGAAAAACAAACTGAGAAAGGGGAGGCTGGGAAAAGTGGGAGGAGGGCAGTTTGGGAAATGCCTGTCTTGAAGAGTGAGATGTTCAAGCAGAGACGTGCCAGGCACAATCACAGGTTTCTTTCTTTCTTTCTTTCTTTCTTTACAGATTTTTTTTTTTAAGATTTTATTTATTTATTCATGAGAGACAGAGAGAGAGAGGCAGAGGGAGAAGCAGGCTCCCAAGGAGCAGGAAGCCCGATGCGGGACTCGATCCCAGGACCCTGAGATCATGACCTGAG
>NW_023270320.1:12959770-13018441 GCF_011800145.1 Mirounga leonina | reverse complement strand
GAAGGAAGGAAGGAAGGAAGGAAGGAAGGAAGGAAGGAAGGAAGGAAGGAAGGAAGGAAAGAAGGAAGGAAAGAAAAGAAAAGCAGGCAAGCAGGAATTTCTTTGGAGCTCAGAACAAGCGGTATGAATGGCTTTTGTGCTTGCCCTGCTTAGTCAATGGTTAGATGGTGAATGTGTGTGTGTTGGCAGAATGTCAGCCGCGGGGTCCTTTCTTCATAGCCAGGTGCCAAGTTTGTGGGGGAGTGCTAACCTTTATTCCAGGCAAACTTCTTTGGTGGCTACTGTCATCTTTCCAAAAGAACGTTAAGTGTTGTGCATACTAAAGTGCCTGAGATCAGTTGGCAACACCTCACCATTGTGTGGTACAAAATAAAAGCAATACTAACTTATACAATAAGTGTCAGTCAGTCCAATTATTTTATTTTTTTATTTTTTAAAAAAGATTTTATTTATTCACTTGAGACACAGAGATGCAGAGAGGGAGAGAGAGCATGAGCAGGGAGAGAGGCAGAGGCAGGGGGAGAAGCAGTCTCCCCTCTGAGCCAGGAGCCCGATGTGGGGCTCGATCCCAGGACCCTGGGATCATGACCTGAGCCGAAGGCAGACGCTTAACCATCTGAGCCACCCAGGCACCCCTTCAGTCCAATTATTTTAAAATTTATACCACCATAGCTATCAGAGGAGTTTTGAAAGTATTAAACATAGGCTTATTTAATTTTTATTCGTGATTGGCATCCCTGATTTGTTGAAGTCTTAATCAAGGCTCAGTTGGCCTCTTACAGAGCCTGGGCAAACCCCCAACGATGAGGTTGTCACTTTAGGCTTCTGGAGAAGAAAAGGTTACTTGGGCATTTTTGTGGCCTGTGACTTGTGGTATCTTTCTCCATGCAAGATGCATCTGACATAGGAAAGCAGATCAGGAACAGGGCAAGAAGGTAACTGAAAGTCAAAGGAAGGTTAGAGCAAAGAACCGTGAAGGGATCTATGAAAAACTGAGAAGAATGAGGGGTGAATTGCTGAAAGATATTATTGTTGTCTGGTGCCCTAAGGGCAGCTGACAATAGGCATGATATTTTTCATGTTCCCTTTATACAATGGAAAACCCATGACCTTGCTTTATTTATGAGGCAACTGAATATTCTTACTCTAAAATGAGTTTTCAGACCTCTGTTTGGTATTTGATTAAAGAAAAGCAATCTCTTTGTCAGTTTTCAAGTACCCATTTTCTTTAACCCTTCAGAATTTTTTCTTTGTGAATGTATTAAACCATCATCTTTCCATAATACCTATGAATTTTCAGAAGTGGAGAAATACATCACTGAATTTAATGTATAAAACATGTCTTATTTTAGTCTTTCTCTTTAATTATCATTTTCTGAACCTACACAGCTGTCTATCAAAATGTGCAAATTAAAAATCCTGACCTTGACACGATCAAAATAAGATATTTGGTACATAACTGAATTATGTGTTTATCTTCCATATACCTAATTTATTACCTCACAAAGAATTTATTTGATTTTTGGATATTAAAAAAACCTTCTTTATAAATGAAGTACTGACTCATGCTACAACATGGATGAGCCTTGATTCCATTTATATGAAATGTCCAGAATAGGAAAATCAGTAGAGACAGAAAGTAAGGTAGCAGTTGCCTAAGGCAGGGAAGTGATGAGAGTGGGGGATGGGGGAAGGATGGGGGTTGACAGCAAATGGGTATGGGGTTTCTTTTATAAGGGAGGAAAATGTCCTAAAATTAGATAGTAGGGATGTTGGTGAGCAACCCTCTTTTATTTCCCTTTAAGTCTCAGTAAATTTGCATGTAGAAGTATGTATCATTTCAAGTACTGACATAGCAAAATCACATAGTTGCATTCGGAGTTACTTGGTGGTGAGACATACTTCTGTTTATACCGCATCTTTCACAAAGTTGGAATATGGCCAGTGATTTCAAATCCATACACAGGGTGCAATGTTTTCTATATAATTAACGAGTGAGAGTTTCAATGACTGATGCTGTGTATCTAGTTTTAGCTCAACCACGGAAACCCTCTTTTAAAACCAGGAACTACAACATAAAGAAAGAAATTATGTTTAAATAACAATGCTCCATCTGTAGAAAATCAAAGCTGATTACACTAACCCTTCATTTTCTTTGTCCTCATTGCTGAGGACCCCAGCAAGTCAAGAGGGATAAATCCCTGTTAGATTTTTTTCTCCTGCTACCAGATTTTTTTCTCCTGTAATGAATGAATAAATGCACGCACACACACAAAGAGATACATTAAAGGAAGTTACTTATGTGAAAGAAAATAACATAGTGTCTAGTATATGGTGGGTATGTGATAAATAAATGATATAGTAGTTTCTGAATAAGTAGAAGGGGGTGTTCTCTGCTAAATAGAAAGCAGTCTTCAGTTTGAAGCTCTTCACTAATACATAATTGCTACTGCTATACGAGGGATTCAGAATATAATTAGTGATTTTCAGTACTTAGACCTTTGCTTACCGGGCAGGAGTGAAAGGACAGAATAGAGAAAGCAGATGATGCAATTTTTTTTTAAAATTTAAATTTAAATTTTTTATTTATTTGAGACAGAGAGAATGAGAGAGACAGAGAGCACATGAGAGGGAGGAGGGTCAGAGGGAGAAGCAGACTCCCCGCCGAGCAGGGAGCCCGATGCGGGACTCGATCCCGGGACTCCAGGATCATGACCTGAGCCGAAGGCAGTCGCTTAACCAACTGAGCCACCCAGGCATCCTGCAATTTTTGTTAGTACCTCCACCTTGTTAGCATGGAGGAAAGAATATCCAATCTGTACAGTAGGTGTTGGTGTTTCTTTCACTCTCCGGCCTCCTTTGAGAACTGTGAGGAAATTTAAAAATTTTTACTCTTCTGTTTTGAGACCTACAGATCAAGCAGTTATAGAAGTAATGTCCTGAGAGACAGGGACATTTTCCAATTTAGCAGCCCTTCAAGCTTATTTGAGAGAGGCGTGGAGTGCACGGACACCAAGCCAAAACGCTTTTAACAGCAACAGTAATGGGACACAGAGAGATTAGAGAATTCAGAGAAATCACGAAGCACAGCAAGCTACTTCTGCAATATCATTAAATATCACCATGGTGTTGGTCTTTGTCTCATTCCTGGTTCCTAAGAGCTCCTAAAACCCTTGAAATTTCCTAAGGGAAAAGAGCGTGAGAATACAAGTGATAAAGGTGTCTTTGGTTATTCCTAACAAGTTCCTTTTAACCACACCTGACTTTATGTTAATGACCTGACTTTTGGAAAGCCCCTGTGGCTGGGGGCCCGTTGCCAGGGGAACCACCCCTGCCGAGAGAGGTTAGAGATTGAGTTCAATCACTAATGGCCAATGCTTTAATCAATGGTGCCCATGTGATGAAGTTTCCATGAAACCCCCAAAGGTCGGGATTCAGAGAGCTTCGGGTTTGGTGGACACTTGGAGGTACTGCAAGAATGGGGAGCCCAGAGAGGGCATGACAGGTCTCCACCACCCTGCCCCCTGGCCCTTGCCCCCTTCTCCATACCTTGCCCTGTGTATCTATCTCCTCCATCTAGCTGTTCCTAAGTTATATTCTTTTAGCATAAACTGATGATCTGGTAAAACAAAAACAGAACAAACAAAAATATCCCCATAGTGGGAAGCATCTAACAACATGTGTCTCCAGCCAGGAGTGGGGTATCTCCAGATCACCTTTAGGTGACTTCCAAGCACAGATACTGGGGCTACAGACTTCTTAAAATCTGGGAGTGCCAACATTTATTTTAAGGTTGCATAGAAAAAAATGAGCTCACCTCTGAACAGAGCGTTTTGTTAATTTACCAATTTCGTTCTTTCATTTAACTCAATAAATTATAAGCATCAATCATGTGCCAGGTCCTGTCTTAGGTACTGGAGATACTCTCTTAAACCAAGACATTAAAATTAATAGCGATGCTAAGAAGGAGATATTATAATGAGAAAATAAAATATATTAGATTTTAGTTGTTTCTAATCTCTCCCATCACCTCTTGGGAGGAAGCAGCTTAGGTTATTACTGGTCTAAGTTCATGCGGATAATGGTCAAAGTGGAAAAACAAATAAATGAAGAACCTGGAGAGCATGGGGAGATCAGTGAGATTGCCTCAGAAAAAAGAAGGCTTTACTAGAAGACAATAAAGAATAGATATGGAAAGGAAGTAACTAGGGAGATCGAAGAGCTTGTGTAAATGGAGTTTGTCTGAAACTAATTTTGAAGATCCTGAAGATGGATGGATAAGGGCTTTGTGGCAACTTCTGTGAGTATGGAATTATAGATGAGGAAAGAAGACAAAGAAATTTTGTCTGAAAAAGTGACTCATTCTTTTGCAATTTTCTTTTTTGGTCAAATTTACTTTTTCTAGTTTATTTTGAAGTTCATTGTGCATGGTTTCAGAAAAAGTAAGAGTGTGTACAGTAAGAAGGACTCCTTTTTAATCTATCACACAGTTCTGCTTCCCTAAGGCACCAACTGTCCATTGTTTCTGGTATGTCCTTCCAGGAATATTTTCTGTATATGAAAGCAACTATGAGTATATTATATATATATGTGTGTGTGTGTATATATATATATGTATATATATATATACATATGTATATATTTAATTTTTTAGAAAAGATTTTATTTATTTATTTGACAGAGAGAGATAAAGCAGGAACACAAGCAGGGCGAGTGGGAGAGGGAGAAGCAGTTTTCCCACCTGAGCAGGGAGCCCGATGTGGGGCTTGATCCCAGGACCCTGGGATCATGACCCGAGCTGAAGGCAGATGCTTAACCGACTGAGCCACCCAGGCGCCCCTATAATATTTTCCCTGTCTTTGTACAAATGGTACCCTACTATATACAGATGAAAAATATGGACACCCGGGGCGCCTGGGTGGCTCAGTTGGTTAAGCGACTGCCTTCGGCTCAGGTCATGATCCTGGAGTCCCGGGATCGAGTCCCGCATCGGGCTCCCTGCTCAGCAGGGAGTCTGCTTCTCCCTCTGACCCTCCTCCCTCTCATGCTCTCTGTCTCTCATTCTCTCTGTCTCAAATAAATGAATAAAATCTTAAAAAAAAATATGGACACTCTTCTGATATCAAAATTATGATTTTGGGAGAAAATGCACTGTTCGGTACTGAATATAATCAGATAAAGAACCAAAGACTGTGTATTTGCCATAGGTAAGTTCCTTTGGGAAAAAGGCTCTGAGACTCTGAGATTTGTGTGTGGGTTGTTCTAGTGACTCGGTTTCTTAGGGCCTCTCCCTTGATGAATATTCTCTGGTGGATATGAATAAACAATACAAAGATCTCCACACTTCTTGCCTATTCCCATATGTCCATCCACAAGCTTCTTCCCCAGACCTCCCTATCCTCAGTGTTCCAAGCCTTCTTATTTTAAGCTCTTGACCAAACAGTCCAACCACATGTCCATGTCCATGAGACTACACAGTCTTTCCTGGGCCACTGTCCCTTCACACAAGGTGAATGAAGGGCTCCAAGTGAAACTCTGCCCATGGGGAAGACTTCCCTTCACCAGCTGATCTTCAGAGCCATCCCCGAGGGGATATGTAGTATGGCCACAGTCCCTTTCTGACTTGTACCCGCATACTGAGCTGAACCACCCGTGAACCAAGCCCTGTCTTTTTCCTTCTCTGTGAGCTGTTCGCCAAGGTCCCCCTATGCAGCCCTAGGTGTGAGCTGTGGGACAGACGGATGGTGCGATAGTGGTGAATGACATGGAGTCTGGGGCAACTGCTTGTGTCGCTGACTTTTGCCCTTTGCCCTTGCTTGTGCTCAATCCCAAATGTTTCAATTCCCTCTGGGCTGTATTTTGACAGAGAGTGAAATGGTTCGCGTAGTCCTCTAATAGGCTGGCCTAAGTCAATGTGAACTTTCTGATAGAGAGGACAAAGAATGAACTTGACAGCTGACTGGTCACGTACTATGTACCAGAAGTAGTGTTAAGTTTGCCCCAACAAAGATACCACATCTGGCACTGCAGGTGCAGTTTGGGCCAGTATTTCGTTGAGTCTGAGGCAGTTCATGCCATCTTCCATGATTCTGTTTTGGAAGGAGCCAGACTGGAGAATTAAATAGATGTATGATGTGGGCCGCTAATCCCTACATCCTTTAGGTCTTTAGGGGAGAATTAATTTCTGCCATTCCTCCCTGAAATATATTGTTTTTGATTTACTATCTTTGCTTGGGGGGGGTAGTTTCAGAGATATAGAACCTGCATTTTCCCCCCAAAAAATTTTTTTTAAGTAGGGTCCATGCCCAGTGTGGATCAAGAGTCAGATACCCAACCCACTGAGCCACCCAGGCGTCCCTTTAATAAATGTTATCCTACAGACCAAGGAATCAAGTAGGGGATCCTGCTAACTATTAAGTATACGTAGTCCAATAATACATATGCATATACAGATATATAGATTTTGGCAGGATGTAAAATATAAAATATAAAAAATCAATTGTATACAAAATATAACAAATATCAGTTATATTTTTATAGACTAGGAATGAACAATAAGTAACTTAAATTACAAAATTACAAAAATAACATGATTGGTAATAATATAAAAATTATGAAATACTTAATAAATTTGAAAAAAGATGTGCAAGACTTGTACCTTTAAAACTACAATTCATGAGAGATATTAAAGAAGAATTTAATAAATGGTTGGAAGACTCAATATTATTATTGTTATAATGCCACTTCTTCCAAAACTGGCATATCAACTGAATGCAATCCCATCAAAATCCCAGTAGGCTTTATTGCAGAAATTGAGAAACTGATTCTCAAATTCATTTGGAAATGCAGAGAAACTAGAATAGCAAAATTGCTTTATAAAGAATGTGAAAGTTGAGAAACTAACACGTCCTGATTAATTAACACTCCCTATTAATCAAGATAGTGTGGTATTGGCACCAAGATAGATACATATAACAATGGAACAGAACAGAACTCAGAAATAGACCCACACATAAGAGGACAACTGATTTTTCAACAAAGATGTGAGGATAAATCAGGGGAAAAGAATAGTTTTAGCAAAAAATGGTGATAGAACAACTGAATGTTCTACTGTAACAGCATGACATTAGATCCATATCTTACAGCATGTACAAAAATGGACTCAAGATGGATCGTAGACCAAAATATGATACATAAAATTATACAACTTATGAAAGAAAACATTGAAGAAAATCTTTGTGACTTTGAATTAGGCCTAGAGTTCTTTGAAATGGTACCAAAGGAACAATTTACAAGAAAAAAACTGATACATTGAACTTTATCAAAATTAAAAGCTTCAGTGTCTTTGAAAGACACTGCTAAGAGAATGAAAAGACTAGCCACAGAATGGGAGAAAATGTTTGCAAGTCATATAGCTGAGAAAGGACTTGTATAAAGAACACTTAAAATTCAAGCAAGGCAATACGAAAATTGGTAAATAAACAGGCAAAGATTTGCAACTTCACTTAAGAAGAAATGTAGATAGTAAATAAGCATACGAAAAGATACACAACATCACTAGGCATTAGGGAAAAGCAAATTAAAGCCACATGAATTACACTTACATACCTATTCAAATGGCAAAAATTAGAAAAATGACCATGCCAAGGATTGACAAGGATGTGAAGGAGTGTAAAATGGAACAAACACTTTGGAGAACAGTTTGGCAGTTTCTTAAAAAGTTAAACATATACTCACCATGATCTGGTCATTCCATTCCATTGCTAAAGAAAAATGAAAGCAGATGTATATAACAATACCTGAACACAGCTTTTCATAGCAGCTTTAATAGCCAGATGTTGGAAACAACTCAAATGTCCATCAGGCGATCAATACACTTAAAATTATACTCTGTCCATACAATGGAATACTATTTAGCAATAAAAAGGAATTAACTATTGATACACACCATTTGGATTACTTAAAAAAAAATAATTATGCTGAGTAAAAGAAGCCAGACAAAAAGGAGTATATACTGTATGACTCAATTATATAAAATTCTAGAAAATGCAAACTTAACTATATTGATGGAAATTAGGTCATTGTTTGCCTGGGGGTAGTGGTAAAGTTGAGGATGGGTATGAGAGAAGGAAGGAAACTTTGCAGATGATGTATATGTTTATAATTTTGATTGTAGTGAGGATTTCATGGTTGTATACATAATCAAACGTAACAGGTTGTATATTTGAAATGGGTACAGTGTATTGTATGTCACTTATATCTCAATAAAAGAATTAGAACAAGTATCTCTTTTGACCAAGTAACTTTATGTGTTAAGATATGTGTAAAATATAATACAGCACTAGTTGAAATTGTAAAGAACTGAGAACAATGCAATGTCCATTACCAGGAGATTAGTTAAATTTTGATGCCCTCTTGTAATGGACTACTAAATAGCTATTAAAATAATTTTATTAATCTCTATGCACAGAAAGATGCCTAAGATATTTGAAGTATAAGAAGTAATTTGCTTAAGGCACCTGGGTGGCGCAGTTGGTTAAGCATCTGACTCTTGGTTTTAGCTCAGGTCATGATCTCAGGGTCGTGAGATTGAACCCCACATGGGGATCCATGCTCAGCGCAGACTCTGCTTGAGATTCTCTCTCTCTCTCCCTCTGCCCCTCCTGCTGGTGCTCTCTCTCTCTCAAAATAAATAAATAAATAAATAAAAAAAGTAATTTGCTTGCTGGTGAGAAGGTATAACCAGTGTGGGCAACAGTCCTCAAAAAATTAAACACAGAATTACACTATGACCCAAATATTCTACTTCTCAGTGTATATATCCAAGAGAATTGAAAACATATGTCCACTTAAAAACTTGTACACAAATGTTCATAGCAGCATTGTACATAATAGCCAAAAAGTGGCAATATCTCAACTGTTCATCAACTGATAAATGGATAAACAAAAAATGGTGTATTCACACAATGGAATATAATTCAGGCATACAAAAGAATGAAGCCTGGTACATGCTGCAGCATGGATGAACCTGGAAAACATTATGCTAAGAAAAAGAAGCCAGACCTACAAGGCCACATACCATATTTGTGTGAAATGTCTACAATAGGCAAATCCATAGACACAGAAAGTAGATGAGTGGCTGACAGGGCCGGTGGGGATTAATTGCCGAGCCAATTGGGATTAATTGCCAGTAGGGACAAGGTTTCTTTTTGAGGGCATGAGAATATTCCGGAATTAGATCATGGCAATGATTGCGCAACCTAGTGAATATCCTAAAATGGCGGAAGTGTACATTTTAAAATAGTGAAGTCTATGTTGTGTGACGTATACCTCAGTTTAAAAGAACTTATAAGAAGTAAAAGACGAGGGGCGCCTGGGTGGCTCAGTCGGTTAAGCATCTGCCTTCGGCTCAGGTCATGATCCCGGGGTCCTGGGATCGAGCCCCACATTGGGCTCCTGGCTCGGCTGGAAGCCTACTTCTCCCTCTCTTCCCCACTCGTGCTCTCTTTTGCTTTCTCTCTCTCTCTCAAATAAATAAATAAAATTAAAAAAAAAAAAGAAGTAAAGGGTGAAATGTTAAAAAACATAATTTGGATATTGAATGAAAGTGAGTATAGTAAAATACCATTTTTGTTTAAAACATTATATGCATATCACTGAACTGTTAATAGTTATCTCCAAGGAGTGAGAATATGGAGGACATTTATTTTCTAAATAATACATATAAAAATTATTTAATATATAGGGGCACCTGGGTGGCTCAGTTGGTTAAAACATATGGTTTCATTCATATAAGTGGAACATAAGGAATAGTGCAGAGGACCACAGGGGAAGGGAGGGAAAACTGAATGGGAAGAAATCAGAGAGGGAGACGAACCATGAGAGACTCTGGACTCTGGGAAACAAACTGAGGGTTACAGAAGGGAGGGGGTGGGGGGGTGGGGTAACCGGGTGATGGGTATTAAGGAGGGCATGTGTTGTGATGAGGACTGGGTATTATACACAACTAATGAATCGTTGAACACTATATCAAAAACTAATGATGTACTATATGCTGGCTAATTGAACATAATAAAAAAATAATTAATAAAAAAAGAAAATATTTATTCATTGGTCAAAAACAAACAAACGAACGAACATCCAACTCTTGGTTTCTGTTCAGGTCACAATCTCAGGGTCCTGGGATGGAGCCATGCGTGGGGCTCTGTGCTCAGCATGGAATCTACTTTTCCTTCTTTCTCTGCTCCTCCCCCAGCTAGTGCTCTTTCTTGCTCTCTCAAATAAATAAATAAAATCTTAAAAAAAATAAAAAAGAGTATTCATTAGTATTTTATTATTACTCTTAAGTTTATTACTTTGTCAGTTCAGACTCCAATTAGGTTTATCTTTCTCCCACAGTTTTCAGTATAAGGATCAAAATCATCCCTTTCTCGAACTGAGCCAAATAAGCATCAGCATTTCAACAATGGCTGAGATGGGCTCTTTGTGAACACAAATGACTCTATGTAATGGCATGGCATGGCAGCCATGAGCACGTGCCTCCCAGATCCCCTACTGCAGGGAAGGTAATTAACCAAAGGCATCAGCTGCTGTGCTCTGACCTTTATCATTGTGTCCACGCTAAGGCCCCATTCCCCTGAACCGTTCCCAGTGACTGCACGTGGCAGGGATACAAAGGCAGGTCCATTTCTCAAAGACACAGGACTCCTCAGAAGGATACCTTTGGCTTGAGGATTCCTGTTGGCCTTGCCAAGACTTTCTTAGAACAGTGCTGCAGTCCAAGATGTTCCCTCTCTCTTGCACAGGGGTGGGATCAGCATTGGTCTGATGGATCTCCCAGCTTCTTCCAGCTCCCCATTTTCCCTCACCAGCATTTGCCTCAATAAATCTCTTAAATTTATCTAATTCCATCTTAGCTTCTGCTTTTGAGGTGACCTGGACTAACACAATTAGTCCCAAGAATGATCCAAGAAAAGATTGCAATTTGGGACCACCCCACTAATCACCCAGTGGGCAAAGAGGGTGTTAACCTGATTGATAGATGGGTCAAGGACCGTCCCTAGCATAAAGTGGTGACTCGAGTGATAAATATTTCATTGATAGTGACCTAGGGAAATGTCCCTGCTGAGGGGGGAATGCTGTTGCAGATGTGATGATTCAGGCATTTTTAAGCTATGGTAAGAACAATGTCCTCAAAGAGAGCAGAGTTGGCTGATTACTGGTAAGTTGTATTGTTGCCAGCAGGAGGATAATGAAAGGCTCTAGAGACATTAATAAGCAGTTAATGTCTAAGTGTGAGAGCCAGAGGGTCTCTTTGGTAACTTACAAAAGGCCCTTACCTCCTTATAGTGTGGGAGACAGACACAGTTGAACAGACTGCAAATCAGATAGAATTGCAGAGATCCCCAGATGTTTGAATGTTCAGCCAAGACAGATCTCTTCTACCAAGGTCAAGGTGCTGGTTGGGGGACCCTGGGACCCTGAGAGCTGGGATAAGGACATGAGATGGATGCTCCTGAGTATATTTATTTTCTCTGCAGGATTCCTCTCCCCACCCCAACACCACCACTTCCTTTAGGTTTGCAGAAGTGTCCCACCCTTCCCTGGTAAGAGCCAGTACTCTCACCCTAGAAGATGCTGCAGAGACCTCTCCCTCACAAGGAACACAGGCTCCCCATTGGCAGCTGGCCTCACTTCCTCCCTGTCTGATAACTAAAGATCAGTCCCAGCATAGCCTGGGTGGACACATGATAGGAATGATGAAGAAGAAAAGAGACTGCACACCAGAAAAGCTGCCAGAATTCTCTAGCACGTACCAGCAGGAGACAGAGGCATATACTTTGGACTATATTTTGAGAGTGCTTGTTAAGGGGCCTGGAATTTAACTTTCTCAGGATCTAAGATTTTCAAGAACCTCAGGGAATGGGGCAAACTCACTGCTAAGGTAGTTCTTAGAAGTCTGGAAAGAGCAATGACAACACTCAGTGAAGTGGAAATTTCTGAGTTGCCCTCAGTAGGAAAGGATTCTGCAATGGGCTTAGGCTGCAGTGCAGACCACATGGCTCACTGGTCCCTATGATCAGCGGAAGGAATAACGAGGCTGAGGAGAGTGGGAGCTCCATTATGGACCCTGTGAATATTCAGGCCCCTGCCGCTTTGGTGAGTTTTTAGGGGGTCCAATGGTCAGGAGCATGCCAGGATATCTTTTTCAAAGTAAAAGACATATGGGTGCATCTTTCATCCCTACAATATCACCCTGGCTAGGTTTTTTGGGCTCAGGAGACAACACATTCCACAGATAAGCATATTGCTCTGGCCTGCATACTGGGTGACTTAGAAAACTGCCAGCTTTGGGTAGAGCTCAGAGCAAGAAATGCTCTGCAGCAGGTACAGCAGCCCTGCTGTTTGGGTCATACAATTGGGCAGACGCTACCACTTTGGAAGTCTCAGTATTTAGAAGGATGCAGTGGGAAAAGATAGAGCTTTTGGCAAACCCCAGTGGGAGAATCACAGTGCAGGCACCTGCAATTCTGGAATAAGACCAAGCCAAGTGGCAGGAAATTTGAAACTTTTTGAGAAACAGATATTGAAGGGCTAGGGTATTGGTGGAGATGAAGGTTGTGAACCGTGAACTGCCCATCCTTATTTGGGTTCTGTTGAACCCTCCAAATCATGAAGTTGGATGGGCCCAAGGGTAGTTCACCAAGAGATGGAAATGATACATGCAAGATCAAGCCTGGGTAGGACCAGAGATCACGAGTATATTGTCTGAACAGGTAGCCCAAGGTCCTTATCCTTAGCATCCTCAACCGATGCTCCAGCATCCCTCTCCCATCTCACACTTGAGGGTTTTCATAAAGCCAGCTGAAGGAGAAAGAAAAAGCTTGAGCTTGGCTTATGGATGAAGTGGCTAGGTATATGGGTACAAGCTGAAAACAGGTGGGGTAGCCTTGAAAGACAGTGGAGAAGGAAAATCTTTCCAATGGACAGTGTTGTAAGCAGTGCACCTTATTATCAACTCTATGTGGAAGAAATGGCCTGAGGTGAAAATATTTACAGTTCCTGGATAGTGGACATTGGCCTGGCTCTCTGGTCAGGGTCCTGAAAAGAACTAGAAGATCAGAACACAAAAGTCTGGGGTAGAGGCATTTTAGGTAAGTGAATGCCCACCCGAAGGCGTCCACCATGGAAGAAGCCCTGAACAACCAAGTAGACAAAATGACTCGGCCAATGGACATGGGTCAGATTGCCGCTGGCCACTTCAGAACTAGACAATGGGCACGTGGACAGAGCATGTTCACGTGGTAGCAGAGACAGAGGCATCCAACCAGGGGATCAATTTCCCAGTGAAGGAGGTGAATGGAGTTGCCCTCTGATATGACTATGACTATCACACCATCCAGAGGCAGTCAGCGTTACGGAAAGCAGAAACAGCTCTCTAAAGGCAGAGCAGAAGGGCCAATGTGAGGCAATACTCTGAAAGCATGGGATGCCAGCCTTCAGACGCAGTACGCACATTAAACCAGGGACCTCTCTCTATATATAGTGCTGTGCCCTCAATAGGAAGAGTACATCAATCTAAGAATCAAGGGTGTGGAAGCAGGAGTGGCTTCTCTTATCATCACCACTAATGACCCACTGGGGGTTTGTGCTTTCTGTCCCCGAAGCGCTGAGCTTTGCAGCTTGGAGGTTCTAGTCCCCACACAGCCACACAGCTGGTATCCAGTGAACTACAAGTTACAGCTGTTGCCAGGGCACTGGGGACTCGTTATGCCTAGGACTCGGCAGGTTAGGAGAGGAGTCACCAATTGGGCAGGGATAATTAACCCTGACCGTTAGGAGGAGATAGTGTTGCTTTAAACAATGGAGGCAGGGAGGAAGGAATGTGTGTGTGATCTACTCTGGCAGCTTCCTGGTACTTCCTTGCCCCATTGTAACTGCTAATGGACTTGGACGGCAACCACAGCTTGAGAAGAGGATGATTATGAAGAGATCAGATCCCTCAGGAATGAAGGTTGGAGTCATACCACCAGGCAAGCCCTGCCAAGGCAAGTCATGCCAAGGTGAGGGGTAATTTAGAATGGATGGTGGAGGAGGAAGAGGAGAAGTTCCGGTTGTGACCCTGAGATCCAATGCACCATCAGGGGTGGCACTTCATTCCCTGACTTCTCTTTTCTGAGTTTTTCCCTTAGGAAGAAAGACCCGTGAGGAACATGGAGAGGGTGCTCCTCCAACTTAGAAGGACATGTAAATCGGTGCCATGCAGACAGAAGCCTGTGGTGGCCCTGAAAATTCATCTCTCAGATTTCCTACTTCGGGGAGCATAACTGACCCACAGACCAGCTGCGATGCTCTGCAATCCATCACTCAGTTGGTACTGAGGTTGTGCTTTGCCTCAGCTGCTCGCAGCCTGTGACTGAATGTGACAGATACTAAGCCAGCCCATACCTGTAAAATGCTGGCCTCCTCTGAAGGGTCACTTGGGCTCAAGGACTGCCCATTGTTTGGCTGAAACTTTCTCAGAACTGTGCAGAAGTCTAAGAAGTAACTTCCTTTCTCCCTTCTTCCCTCCCCCTAGTTTCTTCTCTCTTCTCCTTCCTAGGGTATAGACCTGTATCGCCATGTGATGGCTCCTCCATCAGCATCTCCATTTTCCCTCAATGGCATTTCATCTAATAACTCTATTGTTCCATCCAATCCCATCGTGGCATCTGCTTCTTGGAAAGACCCAGGCTTACACAGATGGCTTCTATATGTTCCTGAGACGTCAAAGGCAGAGTGACATATATGCCAACCTTGTACACTAAATCTATTCAACTGGTAATGGCTGCTGGGAGTGCTGAGTTGAAAAAGATTCTAGAGCTGTATCTGGTCCATTGGAAAGAATGCCACGATCTATTGACATGTTCTGCCATGAGGGCAAGGGAAGAGAGTTTTGATCCTTCATTAGTTGCTACTGGTGAATTGGGATGTTCCCACAATCTATCAAGAAGGGTTGCAGCCTGAGGGGTATCTGTTGTATACGAAACTTTTGTTAATGATGAATGATATAATGATAGTGAATGAATAATGCCAAGTATGGCTAATTATTACTAATAATGATGACTGCATTCGTAATAATGATATAATACATAATGACTACATAATCTATGAATAATGTTAATGCTTAATGATGAATGATAATTATAATATGATATTATACCATTAAGGAGCCTAAAATGATACAAATATAATATGTGGTTTAATTATACTGGTAAGCAATAATATTTTCACACTGAAAGATGGAATTGAAAAAAAAAGATACAAAACATAAGGATGTGTTAGTGATCTCCATCTCTGACTTGGAAGTCTTCTTGGGATGACTGCTTTAATGAACTAATGTGATTATTTCTATTTCCTTATGGAGCCCATCATAACATGATGCTGTCCATTAATATTACTCATTTCCTTTTACCTGATTTTATACTTGTCAAGCAATGTCCTGACATTTATTAGATTTTATAAGGAGACTATCCTACTAGAAAGAGAATATGCAACCAGTTGATGCAGGTATTCTAATTTATTTAGCATTTATTTCCTTCCTCTAAAAAATCATTTTTAAAATGATAAAAGTAATACATGCTTACCATTAAATAATTTAAAGAGTTATATAAAGCAAACTTTGAAGTCTACTTCTTAAATACAGTTTCCTTTCAGTCCTACTCAATGGGAATAACACTTTATTTTTTGTTCTAAATTAATTTTCTTCCCTGGGAATCTGATGCTCAAGGTATTTTCTTTATGATCTTGTTTAAAAGGAATCTCTTGTGTATTTACTCAGAATGAACTAACAAAACTGCATTTCTACATACCCCAAACTGAGGGCCAATCCTTTCATTTAGAGTCCTTTATATTTTCATTAGCTGGTTTTTTGTTGTCTTTTATGATGGCGAACATTATGCTCTACAGAAAGAGTAAGCTTTAGCTACCACTCACAGACTATGAGACCAATTTGGGAGAATATGTATAATGCTGTGCCCATGTATTATATGGTTTATTCAATCTTATGAACTACCACTCATTTGTTTTTGCATGAATTGTATTACTTATTTTTTAGTTATTTTCTAGGAGTCTTTTCACTGCCCCAGTGATAAACTGGAGGGTAAGAAAGGTGACTATAGTACTCAGTATGCACCTACCTCAACTGTTTAAAAAAATGCATGAAGAAGACAAATCGGAAATGAGATAGGTTATAGATTGGCTTTTTCTTTTTTTAAATAAGGACAAGATTATTATTGTTGGCCATTTTCAAACTCAAAGCAGTTCCTGATGAGAAAAATCAGTTCCCTAAGATGAAAAAGATTAGGCTTTTAATGTACATGAAATTTATTTCAAAAGATGTTCCTCAATGGAGAATATCTGGATCTTTATTGAAAGTGCTTTCATTTACAGATTTACAGATGACACCTTGAGCTTAAGATCTTCAAGGGAAATTATCATTTTAGGAACAGAAAACACAACTTTCCAAAATAATATCGATAAAACTAAAGACAAACATAATTTTTAAAAAGCTTAAATAATAAACTTAAAGAGGGAGAGACTACATTATCTTCACAAATGAACCAAACTTACAAAGTGTACTCATTTTATTTAAGGCTAAGTTTTTAAAATAATTCATACAAAAAAAAAACCTGATAAATTTTGTGAGAATAATTTTTTAGGTGGGACAAACATTATGGTGAACAATAATACATAAAACTGGTGGCTGTAGGGATAAAAATTAGAGATTTTTCATGTAGATTAAAAAGTAGATATTTTCCCAAAAGCAATTTATCCTTTCATAAAATTAGAATTAATTTTTCTTTCAATTAACAGGCAAAATATTACCGCAGAAGTAAAGATACTCTAAAACATTCATAGACCTACCTACTTTCTCTCTCTTTTTGATTAAAGAAGACCTGAAATTATTTTGTAGCACATTCATTATTTGCCAGTTTTCACAAAATGGAATGCTGTAAAGGTAATTACAAAAACATATGGTAGAAATATCTTTGGAGAAGCTGTGATTTAGTAAATACTGCTTTTGTTCAAGATAGTCATGGAGATGCAAGCCCAGTGTTCATATTGGCTCTATTCTGTAAACTTTATTTTCTGATATTAGAAGTTAGACATGACTCAATAACTATTTAGGCAAAATTACGGCATCTACACTCTATAAAATAAAGAACCACAGCAGCATGGGAATGTCATTTCAGTCATTGGGCCTACTAGATTAGATGGACAGGTTTGCTCATCTTCTATTTGAGATCAATGATTGTTGCTTGAAGAGCCTTAATAGATTTATTTTGATCTTTTCTTTTTAAATTTAAGGTTACCCACGGGTTAGGCAAAAGACCAAGATTAGAATGCAAGTTCTGCCTTAATACTGACTTTATCTCTAGCGTGGGAGAAACAGACCTCTGCCCTCATGAGGATAGCAGCCTCACTTGTCCTAATGCTGTGATTCTTAGTGCTGATGCTAAAATTAAAAATTCCAATAAGACCATGCCATTCTGGCATATGGAATCAGTTTGTCCTGGAAAGGACCAATTTTATTTTTTTTGTCCATGTTTTCATACACGTGAAGCGGAACTTTTACTTTAAATATCAGCATACAGGAATGGCCTTTTCAATGTCATTTGAGCAATAATAAAGGTTCAGAAGGCATGCTTGTTTCCATGCAAATGTTATCATGGATCAAGTAGATAATAAAACCTTATTAATAAAACACTGAAATAAACAAAGGCACCTTAATGGCACATTTTTGGTTTTTTCCACGTACTAATTTCCACATCTGAGAGGTCTAGTTTTTGTAGATCCAACATAGACTTGCTTATGGAAGCTAGGCCAACTGGATCTAAATTCCCAGAGTTACCACAAAATTTGGGGCACAAATGAAATAACGAAATAAACACATAGTAAAATCAACTTTTGGTTGATCGAAGGGCCCAGTAGAACTAATCTGCTTCCTGAAAAATAATTAAGAATCCAAACTAATCACACATATAAACCAGTTTATTAGATTGTCAGTGATACTTTGAGACAAATTCAAGTTATTTCATTTTACTTCATATAAACAGAGGAGGGGAGGAAAGTTTTAAACTTCAAGCTTTGTTCAGCATGTGTGCAGTTAGCATCCACAAAAGCACCATTGGATATGGAAGAATTAGCACCACAGAATTTTAGGACCTAACTGTTAACATGCATCACTGGAAAACTTGGAACATAAAAACTGAAGTAGTACGTGGTATGGTCTATTATAAACAATACAAGGCAATTTATGATTTGTTTTCATACAGTACAATACAATCACCAATCAATGAGAACCTTTAAGTACAATACAGGACAAAAACCCTTGGTACCCTGTTAACACTAAAACAGTTACAGATTTAAAAACATGTTTCTTGTGAGAGGCAGTGGGTTGAAACTATCCCTCCTCCTCTTTTGAAATTGAGTTATATAGTTACATGATCTCTTAAGAAAGTATTTTCAAATCTACGTCTCTCTACCTCAGTGCTGACAAATGGTTTTTTTGTAAACTGAAAGGCTCGATGAATCAAACCAAACCAAACCCAAACCAAAACCTGGTAAGAGTCAAGAAGTACTCCAGTGTGGTGGAAGACATTCCACTTAAGATCAGTTTGGAAATGATGCCAATGGTGTTGACACTTGTCTTCCCTTCGGTGGAGGAATGTCAAGTACAGAAGCCTTGCATTCATGATGAACTTCGGTTCATTTCGTTCACACAATGCCTTTATTCTGAAGTGTAACATAAGAGACTTATTCCTTATTCCTCAACTGTTTTTGTAGTGTCATAGGGCTGTTCCTTATGCTGGATTTGACAACAGTGAAAAGGGTTGATATTCTCTCTGGATTTAGGGAAATTTGAGCTAAAGAAAAAATATTAATTTAAATTTAGCATATATGAAATTTCAAAGGGAGTTTCACTATTTTCACAGTACAAACGCGTAATGAATATCATTGAAAACCTTTCTGTTAGAAAGCATGTAACAAACCCTCAATTTTAAGTTGTGTGGAGGCCAATTTTGGCATATTAGAAGATACTGTATAAGAAATGTGCAATAGGAATAGATAGATACAGGTATATTCAGATCTCAATGCACTGATGCCAAGGAAAATATATTTTTACTCACCAAGAGAAGAATATACCTTGAAGCATCTATGCAGACACATGAATCAATCATGTATCTGCCCAACTTCTAATTCTGGAATAGTGATAACAGGGTCATTTAAGAAAAAGTACTCAATTACAGTATGGCAGCAATTTTATGTTGTATATATTTAACAGCAAAACATTTTTGAAAATAGAATCATTATTATACGGTAAGTTTACAATTCACCATTTCTATACTTGTAATAACATGCGTTTATTTGTTTTCCCAGTTTAAAAAAAAAATCCCACTAGGACCAACATCTTTCAGAACAACAATCTAACATGAAACAAAACCTCCTAAGGAAAATATTTAGCATCACAGAGATTTGAGAAAAGTTTGTTACTCAGCATCACAAAATACTCAATAGATCTACATTTAAGATTGTTCATGCCATGACATTAACACACCTTTGGGTTAATATATCGTATTTAAAAAAGATACCAAGATACAAACCAAAGAACTGACATGGAATTTATTTTTAGTTTCTCCTTGGTAAGAGTAGACTGCTAATAAACTTGACTTCTGTCTGTACTATGTGATGATAACTGCGTCTATGAAGCAGCATTTACATTTAGTAAAACATTTAAAACTAGTGATAGAAAAATGGCCACCACAGAAAAAGAACTAAAGATAAGTGTAATTATAGACCACTGTCTTTTTATTAAGTGAACTGCCCCCAAACAAAAAAGAAAGCAAAGTTTGTTTGCTGTGAAATATTCTTCTGTTAAAAAACATTCTTGGATAAAAGTTAGCCTACGTTTTATAAAGGTCAGAAAGATGTTAAGAATGAACTTCAGAAAAAAGTTAACTTTTGAGAAAAAAAAAGATCCTATGCCTTTTCTTCTGAATCAATCCCTTGTATAAATCAACTATTAATTTTCTGAAGAGGGCACAGCGGCTAGAGAGAGCTGCGCATCCACATTACTGATTTAAATCTGAGAATTTGCCAGGCAGGGCTGACTTGAACATAGAAGAAACAAAACTCATTTCTTAATGTTTTAGGGTTACATTAAAAAAAAAAACAAATAAAGAAAATTGAGTTATGACAGGCTGGCTTAATACTTTCACTTGCCCTTATATTTGACCAACATTTCAACACAAGGTAGAACCAATTAAAGATAAGATTTAAAAAATAAAAGCTGTCTAAAAATCATTCAATGAAAAAGCCTTCAAATTTTACATTTTAACCTCAAATGATTGTAGACTAACTTAGACTAACAGTTTTGCTGTCCTCACACACACTTTTGTTACTCTCGAGTTTTATTTCTGAATTGTTCATTGGTTCTATCATGTAACACAATTTTCTATTAAGTTAAAATAGTTTGAATTATTATAAGAAGCTTTAGAAAAACACATAAGTAGGATAAATTTATAAAAGGATAAAGAATATTTTCTAGGATTTTAGACAAATTCTATACAGACAAATAGCTAGATCAAGGTAATAAAGTGCCTTCATTTCTAGGTAATTAATTTTTCACTAAAATATTTTAAGGCTTCATAAGAAACTTAACATTATCAGAAGTGTGATAGTATATAAGGTTATGCTATTAATTAGCATTCTTTCATAGGTCTTATTTCATTTATCTTTTAATTCATATTAGGTACTTTTTAATAATCATCAGTTTAAAATTATAAATCTGAATTGTAAAGTCTGAACTCATTTTGCAAAGGAAAAGAAAGACGTATAATTTCTAAAGGCTGTGATTTTGTACTTAAGACCTTATGACTCACAGGTGGCTTGTGAACAATCTAGTTTGTGTCATAATAGACAACAGCCAATGCTCTCCAAAAATTCAACAGAATATTTATCCCATGGCCAACAGGGCCATCATTTCATTCATTCATATATTCTATTGTCTCTACATTTAAATGATGTGCAGCCTTAAGTAAAAAAGGCCAGAGAAAATCTAAAATAAATTCTTCAAATACAGGCACAATGAGTATTTTTTTTTATTGCAATAGCTTATGCATAATCTGTACTGTATGCCAACATCCAATGTTAAAGCATTTATATTTGTTTTCAGTTTGCTTCTATTACCCATGGGTGTATCACAGTAAAATACTGGAAACCTAACAGAAGTGTATATAATAGCCATAATCATACAGAATTCTATTTCTTCTTGTCATTTCTCTTTGGGATATATGAGGGCATTTTAAGCAATGCTGTGTAGTTAGTTATGCTGGCAGCCCCTGATTTTAAGATAAATTATGACTATATGGGTATTGACTTACTCAATTGATTATAACCAATACAAATTAATTAAAATGTTCGAATATTCTTTTTCAAGAGGTTAGCTATTTTTATCAGAAGATTACTAAAGTCAGGCACCAGATTAAATGTCCATGATACCTAAAATGCTTATCTAACTACCACTGGATTAATTTAAAATGTTCCTTAAATTAAAGGTTTTTGAGGTTAGGAGGGAGGAGGAAAGTGAAAACTCATTGCAAAGAATGGTTTAAATGAAATGTTCCACATAGAGAAACAGGAACTACCAGTAGGAAAAAGTGCCAGTCTTAAAATTGGGTTTGGTTTTCAATCTAAAGCCTAGTAAGAGTAATTCCTGGTGATTAAAAAAACAAAACAAAACAAAACAAAATGACAATAAAATGGCATAAACATTTATAATTGCACATTCCTTTACCAAAGTGCCAAAAGTTACCCAAAAATCTTTTTAAATGCATACGATGCTACCTTTCAAAATCGAAGTAAACATAAAGTTTTACCTTTTTCATGATAGTATAGTATAGTTTCACAAACTTATCACAAATGTAACCAGGAAGATGAGTTATAACTTTCTAAAAACAGGATAGTGTGTTTTTAAAAAATAACTGTTAGAACCTTTGTCATGATGAAGACTGAAACCCAAATTTAGCCAAAGCATTCCCATAATATCCGAAAACATCACGAGAATTTAGGCAAATTTTAGTAGTATTCTGTCATGCAATGCACAGACACCATAGTTGTTTGTTTTTTTTTTTTTTTAACACGGGTTTAGTTATCCTGTTTTAATCTGACTACATATTATACTTACTCTCTTTAATCACTGAAGTGACAACATATGGAATAACTGAGTTTTGAAAACGGCATTAAACACTGAGGTTTCTAGCCTTAATTGCTCATGCCTATTAAGCATGGCAAAAAGGTCTGATGCATGGGTTATTAATTTTCATGCTCTATCTTTTTATTCTAAATGGAAACGTATAGAGATAATACGACAAGGACAAAAGGACGTTAGAGACCAAAGCACTGATATATGGAACAGATAAAAGAATAAGCAACTGTATGGAAATCTTCCATATCATTAAATTTGTTACATTAGGGGAACACAGTAAAAAATAAGATCTCTTTACCAAGTTATAATTATACTAATATGCTTTTAAAAAAATCAGTGGCATGCATATAAAGTTAAATTTTTAATATTTTTATTGTTTGAATGTGATGAAGTTAAACTACAGAGGTATGTCATTATAAACTGAGACCAAAAAATTATATTGTTCAGAGGAAAAAAGAGAAGGTAAGATCATGATTCTCAATGACAGGTCATCTGCCTTGTGTTATGCCACGGCTAAACATTGTGGTGTAGTGCCTCATTTAATTAGGGTGAAAATGCTGGCAAAAACATAAAAATGCTAATAATAAAATTAAGATTAGTTCATAGTCAAGTAACATTAAATGACTATCGAAAAAGAACCCCTTCTTTTTCCTACAGTTTGAGAATCTCAATATTCAGTGTAAGAATGTGAACATATAAAAGCATATGAAAGAAATGCCCAATTCGATAAATTCTTCATCTTCTGAGGATGGTGGATGGGACGTAGATTGGTATCCTAGTCCTCTAAGAGAATTAACAAACTTCAAAAACATAGGTAAATTCGGAAAGAATCGGGCATGATAAATCACTGATAACGACTCCCCCAAACCCAATATACTGATAGGTTAATCACAGAAAGGTAAATATTCATTCTATATAAATTTAACGAACCTTCTTGTAGTTTCTGAATATTAAAATATAATCGCTTGTGGGTAGATAACAATCTTGGGTAGTGGCAGCGTTTAAAATTTGTTAAAGAAATACTTCAAATAAACATTGAAATGCAGAAGATCCTTAATAGAAGCTGTAGGCATGTGGAAACCCCATACTTTATGTGAGATTCCAATTATATTTAGTTCCTGCATTACTCAAAGTAATATAAATTGCATAATCTCTCTTGCCAATACACACAGATATTTTCTTGTCTTGGCAAAACCTAGGCAATTGCATTTACCTAACTTAGCTTTTCCCTGGTAGGGGTCCTATAGTGACCAGTATTTATACAAAAATACTGGACATACCTATAAGAACCATTCTTACCATATAATTTAATCTTGTTTTCTATGATTCAGCTCTTGCACAGCATTTTTCATTTCCAAAATGCCAAACAACTAATTGTAATAGTTATTTCTCATTTCACAAGGAGGGCCAAGTTAATAAATGGCTTGTGAGGTGGTGGCACCATACAGGGTTTTCAAGATCCTACGTATCTTCTCTGTTCTGTAGGCAGTTTTTTATCTAACATTGCCCTCTGCTATGTGGGTATACTTTATGCATGCCCCTTGAGGCCAAAGACTCGATCTTGTTGTCTGCTGTATACCCAGAGCTCTCAGAATGTTTAGCTCGTGCTGTAATGCGAAATAAATATCTGTTGATTTGTCGAATGAGAAATAGGACTGAGAAAATAAAACAAAGAACCTCAACATACTGCCCCCACCCTCGACTTCCAAGTGAAAAGCCATGCTTACCCACTCTTGCTTCTCCACTACAGTAACATAAGTGGTATGACTCTTCTTACATAATAGGGTTGTATTTAAGAGTGAGTAATTCACTCTTAAATCTTGATGGCAAAGACCCTATGGTATGTGTCCTCCAGAGTACTAAGACTCAACTATTTCTACAACTACTCCTAAAACTGCATTATTCACCTTTCCTTTGGCCAAGTATTTAAATTAAAAGTTATGTTTCTGCACACAATTGACTATTCTTAAGCTAATTCAGGCATAAAGAATCAAGAAAATCCTCACAGCTATAATCATTAGCACGGATATGGAGAATATCAGAAGGGACTGAAAAGACAGCAAAATCAGCAAAAAGAATTGGGGACTAGAGGTTCTTTAATTTTCTGGAAATTAGTGCAGGAAAGCTAAGATCCTTGAGAAGATAGTAATTTTAGTGAACAAGGTTAATGTCAAGTTTGAACTAGATGATATCGAAAGTCTTTTCCAGCTCTAAAATTCTATGTTTTCTCTTCTGGTAAGATGAGAATCTACACAGTATTCAAAGTATATATATATACATATTTTTTTTAAAAAGGCATAGTTAAACTTGAAAAGTTTGATGTTCTGGAACTCTTGAGCAACTGTGAACATTAAAAGTTTTCTTTAAACCACCATTACTCCTTCTTTTGCAACGATACCATGTAAAGCCTTTTAAATCCTGAATAAATATACTTAAATTATTTCATATAGTGTGGATATTACTTTGCTGACAATACTTCATCTTGTCAGCAAAATTAGGAGTGAGGAGTTTGCTCCTAATCCTGCTACTTTGCATGAACCTGGCCCCTAAAGAAGTCTTTTTTTTTTTTTTTTTAAAGATTTTATTTACTTGTCAGAGAGAGAGACAGAACACAAGCAGGGGGAGAGGCAGGCAGAGGGAGAAGCAGGCTCCCCGCCGAGCAGGGAGCCTGATGTGGGACTCGATCCCCGGACACTGGAATGGTGACCTGAGCCGAAGGCAGCGGCTTAACCGACTGAGCCACCCAGGCGTCCCTCCCCTAAAGAAGTCTTAAGTTAAGTACAAATAAGTACAATTCATGACCTCATTTCCAACTTCAAAGAGAGGAGGTGAAATTATTTTTTATAAAAATTAGTTATTGTTTTAAATCACAGCAGTGGAAAAACAAAAGGCTATATGATATTAAGTTTGAATCTCTAAATTACTGTATATGTTTATAAAAACAGGACTGTGAATTCAAACATTTTGACTGAGAAGCAACAAAAACAATACTAATTCCAAAACTAGGAAGCAAATCTAATTTTCATTTGGGTCCTTCCTCTTTTCTTTTTTTTTTTGTTAAGTCTAGCTGGGGGTTTATTGATCTTATTAATTCTTTCAAAGAACCAGCTCCTAGTTTTGTTGATCTGTTCTACTGTTTTTTTTTTTTTTTTTATTCCTGTGCCATTGATTTCTGCTCTGATCTTTATTATTTCTCTTCTCCTGCTGGATTTAGGCTTTATTTAAGCTGTTCTTTTTCCAGCTCCTTTAGGTGTAAGGTTAGATTGTGTACTTGAGACTTTTCTTGTTTCTTGAGAAAAATCTAATTTTTATTAGCCAGAACCCTAAATACGTGGGAGGAGGAAAGATGATTTACTATCAGCTTTAATTTTTGCTAAGCTGGGACTTCTCAAAACCCTTCAAGCAGAGTGTACTCCCTGGGAAATCAGGTTTATAACTCTTTATTTCACAACCTAAGACCTCTTTACCCTTCTAAAATTAAACTGATATCATTACTTATGCTCAAATGTGAACAAGGGCCATATTCTCATTTTTCCACATGGCAACAAACATTATTGGCAGTTAATTAAAATTAATTACTCCAACTAAAATGATGATGAACTGCTGAGAGAATTCATGCATACTGCTCAAAAGTAGTTAATCATCTTTATGGTTTAGAACATAGATCCTTGAGTCTTGGTATGATAGCACTGCAAGTCCTCCATATATACTAATGAGATTCTCTTGATGATTCAAATGTAACTGCTTTTTTTATGTGAACTAAGACTTAGGAGAAGTAAGACATAAGCCAAATTCTACACTAAAGCAAGTTGTGTTAAAAGGAAGTATCATTTCAACATTTTTGGAATTATTAGAGTGAAATATGAATGTGGTAAAATAATTTAGGAACCATAAGGAGAAAAAGAAGTATGAGAGGGTAGAAGGAAGGTGTATTTAGTGGAAGGTAGAAAGAAATGAGAAAATCAGTAGTTGAGAGGGATTCACAGAATGGGGATAATCTGAAACTTTATTAATATTTTCTCAATAATTTGGCAAAACTTCTTATTCATTTGTGTGCCTTTTTCCATAGGACCAATACTAGCACCATATTACTTTATGGTCATTTTCCCCCTTGCTGAATAGTTGTATAAACACTGAAAATGACACGCTAACATCCTATAAAGTTAAGAAAGTGCTTGTTGTGTGTGCTGTTGGTGTGTGAGTTAATGTTCTGGAATCTCTTTGTGGTTCTACAGCTTCTGATTTAAGAATCTTCAAGGTGGAGATAGTATGGATTGGGATGGACTCGCTGAGGGCCAGCTCAATCCTCGCCTTTATGTAGTTATGCCAAAATTCAGACTCCTTTTCAGTCAGAATAAAATTCTCTTGAAAAAGACAACAGCAGACAGTAACAATTCACCCTTTAAATCTGTTGGTACACAATTTACTATGACTCCCTAGAATCACAGTATAATCTTCACTTAAATTTATTACTGCTCCCAAATCTCAATGAATCCTTGCTTAAAATGGCAATTTTTTAGGTAAATTCAATTAGAACTTTCAAAAAAACCCCACCAAAAACCCGAAAATGCAATCTGGGGGTGTTGGTTTCATTGTATCTACTCTCCTCCCATTTGTATAAATTATGGATCAAAGTGAATTTGTAATAATAAAACTGAGCACATAAGGTCTATGTTATACAATTTTAAGAGTGCATAAAACTACCGAGCCATCACCATATTGATAAACAATGAAAGCATTCCTTCCAGCATGCTTTGATTATGGAGATATCATAAGAAGTATCTCCTCACCTAGAATTATTTTTCACATTTGCTTTCTGAGGTCCAAGCAGACCTACAAAGGGAAGGAAACAATATGGTAGCACAGCCATTACAACTGCTGGGGTGCAGTTGCCCAGTATCTTTGTTGTTAATAGAATCTCCCAGAATAGGACCTCTTGATGCATCCAACAGTAACTAAGGTGGGAGGGTCATTTGAATGTTAGGAGTACTGTCACTTAATTTTAATATTAGAGGGGATTTTGTCCCCTCCATTCTTACTGCACTTTTGCTGCCCTGAATTTAACAATAGTCACGTGTCATTTAAGATGCTCAGTGAAGATCTAATTATTCCTGGCCTGTTTTTTAAAAAAGTATTATCCACAATAGAAAGAAACTATTTACTGATGAAGTCAACAACATAGATGATCTCAAAGTTATTAGGTTGAGTGAAAGAAAGCCAAATACTGAAAATACATGTTCATTTATACACAATTCCAGAATACACAAAACTAACCTGTAGTCACAGAAGTTGGATCAGGGATTGCTTTTGGAGGTCTGGATTGGGGAAGGAGTGGGGCTGTTGACTGGAAACGGATACACAGAAACTTTCTGGGGTGAGAAAAGTGTTCTGTGTCTTGATATCTGTCCAAACTGATTGAATGATACATTAAGATTTGAGCATTTTACCGTATGTAAATTATACCTTAACATAATAAAAAGCATTGCCACTAAACACAATGTTCTTGCTGAAGCATTAGAGTTGGGTGGCATTTTTCTTTTCGTTTCAAAATGTGTGCCTTCACACTGTCCCATAAAGAGCAACATATCTTAGAATGGGATCCATGACCAATACTCTACAGAGAACGTGGATTTTTATATCAGGGCACTGAACTAAACCAGGTTTTTTATTGCTGGAAAAAAAAAAAAAAGAAGACAAATTCTTTTATGGACCATACTAAGTGTAACAGCTCTAAGAAAGGATAATAAAACATCTTACCTTTAAAAAGTACCCTAGAATAAGAAAGGATTTTTAAGTTCAATTTATCCTTGTGAAGATACTAATTTATAAAGGCATAAAAAACATCAATAAAAAACTTAGCTCAAACGCTACTTAAAAGTGATCATGGCAATATGGCCTTCACTCTCTTTTTGCTTTCCCCAAGGGTGAGTGAACACTGGGGGCGCAGTAGGATACCACTGGTTTCTAAAGGAGACTGACGAACGTAAAACATTTAGGTGGGAAGGAAGCAAGATTTTACTTAGGCTACTTTGGTGCATATCCAAGCATATATATTGACCATCACATTTTAAAACCATTTTGAACGCCAGTGTTTGGGGCCTAATTTATGATTACCTCGCCACTTCAAATGTAAGGGGCCACGTATTCATCAACTTCAAAGAGGTTATAGGCAGAATCAAAAGAACCACTGAATTCCTGGCTTCCTCCAGAAAGAACCTTATTACACTCTCCGACAGTTCTAAAAATAAATAATGAACAAATTCTATTAGTTCTGAGAAGAAAGTAGTAATACCCTGAATAACATTTATGTACAAGTAATGCCAAGTATTCATGGGCAAAGTTAAAACTATAATCAAAAGCCAGATAATTATTTATCCAACTTGTTTCTTTTTTAATTCCAAGTCAAGCCCACCAAGGGTTTATGTTGTTTTAAATCCGCATGTCATACAGCAACACCTAAAATATGTAATTTTACTACTCATCATGATCTTCACCTGAGATTAGACAGAAAAAAATGGAAAAATTAACCAATTTCCCTAGCATAATGGCTGACCTCTGAGAGGAACTCCATTAAGTATTTGTTGATAAAGTGAATGAATGCTTTCCTTTCCCTTGATTACCAGTTCTTACCTCACATAGTGGCTTCTTACTGCACATTAAAAATTCAGTATGATTGAAAAGGAAAAGCATAGACATTTACTTAGTAAAAGAAAGCAATGCTCTCTACTGCTGTTGTTGACATAAAATCACATAAATATAAATCAACATAATTGTGAAAGCATAACAAATTGATAGAAGATAACCTAGACTTTTTAGCTGTAAAACATTCCTTTTAAAAACTCAATTAAAGGGGCGCCTGGGTGGCTCAGTCGTTAAGTGTCTAGCTTGGGTCATGATCCCAGGGTCTTGGGATCGAACCCCATGTGGGGCTCCCTGCCCAGCGGGGGGCCTGCTTCTCCTTCTCCCACTCCCTCCTACTCCAGCTCTCTCTCTCTCTCACTCACTCTCTCAAATAAATAAATGAAATCTTAAAAAAATAAAAAAAATCAAAACTCAATTAAGGGCGCCTGGGTGGCTCAGTCATTTGAGCGCCTGACTCTTGATTTTTGCTCATGTCATGATCTCCGGGTCACGAGATTAACCCTCAGATCGGATTGGGCTCCATGCTCAGCACTGAGTCCGCTTGCCCTTCTCTCTGTGTTTCTTCCTCCCCTGTCCTCAAATAAACAAACAAACAAATAAATAAAATCTTTAAGAAAACCCAACTCAGTTAATGACACTAAAGGCCATTGTTTGCTTCACTAGAGTGAACAATAGCTTTCGTAATTAATAGAATGGATACTTGTGAAATGTTTCATGTAAACATCTCTGAGATACAGATTTAAAAGTTCATAAGTACCGAGGCACCTGGGTGGCTCAGTCATTAAGCGTCTGCCTTCGGCTCAGGTCATGATCCCAGGGTCCTGGGATCGAGCCCCGCATCGGGCTCCCTGCTCAGCAGGAAGCCTGCTTCTCCCTCTCCCACTCCCCCTGCTTGTGTTCCCCCTCTTGCTGTGTCTCTCTCTGTCAAATAGATAAACAAAATCTTAAAAAAAAAAAGTTCATAAGTACCAAAGATAAACAGAATATCAAGTGCTAGAAGATAGAAATTGTAGCTTGAGATTATATGAAACGAGAAAAAGCTCAGTATCAAGATGATGGTCTGCAGGGGCCTCTTTATGACAGTAACTGGCACCAGTAACTAAATTGATCATCTTGAAACCAAGGGTGAAAGCATGTATTAACTATCAAAAAGCTATTTTTTCAGTCAAAAATGGCCCATAACCATAATCCTGCAATGCTTTCAACTTTAAAATAAATGAGTGTGAAAACCGCTCTAGTTGACAGGTGAAAACAAATATCCTGAATCAAGTCCACATACTATCTCCTACTGATTTTCAAGCAAAGCAATAGAGAAGTAGAAATTGAGTAGCGGAAGGACCACTTCCTGAAACCTAGTTCAAGTTCTGAAATGACTGGTTAGATGATTATGAACAAGTCACGTGCTATCTTTAGTATTTTTCCTGTTATAAAATGAAGGTGTTAAATGACTCCAAAGACTCCTTCGGGCAAAAATAATTAAACTTGATGGCAGATTTAGACAAGAAAATCTTATGTTGTCAAGTCATGAAGTAAAACAGGTGAATATAATACTTTTAGTAGTGGGGTCATTGATCCCCAAATCATGCAAACTGTCTGACGATCATCTTTTTAAAAAAGGAAACGAAGCAGTTTGGATTCTCTCCAGCAATACAAATATGCTTTGATATTTCCCAGTCTGTGGACAGTTTATTCATTTTCTTAACGGTGTCTTTTGATAAACAGAACATTTTAGTTTTGATGAAGTGTCTAATTTTTAATGTTTTTCTTTCATAAAAGCTAGTGCCTTTTGTTTCCTGTCCAAGAAATTTCTGCCTACACAGTTGTGTGCTTTTAGATTTGACTGACAATAGCTTCGAGAGATTATGACTAGCCCAACTCCCTGGCTACTGCTGTACTTGAGAGTTCTTGTGGCAAAAGGAGGCTCCCTTCCAATTTTGCATAATTTTGTTATACTTTCTGGGGAACTGTTCATGTTATGGGTTGGGAAGAAGTAATAATGATGTTATTAGTATTTACTAAATGCTTATTATGTGATAGATACTTGCTAACAGCTTCATGTATCTTAATACATTTAATTTTTTAAAGAGAATCCTGGTTGACTATAGCTTTTGTGAGGGCAAGAAATCTTACGTGTTTTGTTATTGATACAACTTCTGGACCAAGACAATTGCCCCAGAACAGAGTATTTAATAGGTATAAACTGAATGCTGGTTAAATAAATTCTCACAATAAGTCTATAACATTACATAATTTACCCACTATTCACAATAGTGACAGAATTTGGACTTGAACCCAGGACTGGCTGACACCAAAGTCTGAGTTCTTTATAATTCTGTACTAAGGCCACTAAGACTGCCTGATAACTCTGGGGGAACCCAGAACCTATAGATACAGCTGAAATTACTACTATTACTTAAGGGGGTGGAGGGAATGGTTTAAAGTTATTGTTGTTTTATTCCTCTCATAGCAAAAAGCAAATGTGGAACTTCTATTAACCTCCCCCGCCTTTTTAAAAGATTTATTTATTTGAGAGAGAGATAGAGAGCACAAGGGGTGGTAGGGGTAGAGGGAATCTCAAGCAAATTCTGTCCTGAGCTTGGAGCCCAACACGGAGCTCAATCCCATGACCCATGAGATCATGACCCCAGCCAAAGCCAAGAGTCCAACCCTCGCTCAATGGACTGAGCCACCCAGGTGCCCCTCCTTTTTTTTTTTTTTCCCCTGCACACCCAGCATGGAGCCCAAGCAAGGCTTGAATTCATGACCCTGAGATCAAGACCTGAGCTGAGATCAAGAGTCGGAGGCTTAACTGACTGAGCAACCCAGGTGCCCCTAAGCTCCTTCTTGACAGCCATATTGATCTATTTACATTTATAACTATATGGTAATTTGTGCAGATTGAGACAATATGAAGCTTTTATGGCCAGATATATAGGGCCAGGAAAATTCAATCTGCACGTAAAATTTAGATCTCAGCCTGCTAACTCCTCAGTGATGCTGCAAAGCCATTGTTCACTGGGAATGCAGGAGCAAGGTTATTTATTTAGTGGAATTTCTAGTCAACAGACCTTTACAATACTCTTAATCCTATTGAAATTGAATCCTATTGAATATTGAATGAATACAATGTAGAGAGTACAATTAAATTTTGTATGAATGAGAATACTTCAATGCTTTAGAATCTTAACTGTTAACAACTATAATCACTGCAGGGACACCAAACAACAACAAAACAAAACTATCATCACCATATAATGATGTAAATGAAGAATATTATAGGTTCTTGAGTTATATTTCATATAAACTTAGAACATCCTTTCAAACAGGTTTTGAAAAAGCCTGTTTCCAGCTTATTATGTGGTCATTTACCTCTTGCTCGTAAGAGTTTAAGAAAAAAATTCTCTAGTTGGTTTTTAATTATTAACTGAACTGACTATGAAAATGAAGTATTTTTATCTCTTAAATTCTCTAAATAACACTTTTTGAAAGCTACACTGCAATGTAGTTGCCATGATAAGACTTATGATGACAGGACAGCAAAGGATCTGTATTCTAGTCATTAGGATCAAGTTCTGGAAGGTTCACTAAGGTGGGAGCTCAGGAAATAGACTAAATAATAGAGATGGCCAAAGACTCAATAATTAGAGGAAAAAAAGCTTAATCTAGGCAAATGATTTATGTATATTGATTACCAAAATAATGATTTGATATGTCTTCTGCCAGGGCCAAAACCCACAGTATATTGAGTGCAGAACTGAGCCCAAAGATGTGATGAAAACAGGAAAATACCTGGAACACATTTAAAAAAAAAAACTATTTAAATTGGCTATAAAAACATGTGCTTAATTCACGGAACTAGAACAAATAATTCTGAAATTTGTATGGAACCACAAAAGACTGAAGAGCCAAAGCAATCTTGAGAAAGAAGAACAAAGCTGGAGGTCTTACAATCCCAGATTTCAAGATATACAATAAAGCTGCAGTAATCAAAACAGTATGGTACTGGCACAAAAACAGACACACAGATCAACAGAACAGAATAGAGAGCCCAGAAATAAACCCATGCTTTTATGGTCAATTAATGTACAAAAAGGAGACAGAAAATACGACGAGGAACAAAGGAGACAGAAAATACAACGAGAAAGACAGTCTCTTCAATAAATGGTGTTGGGAAAACTGGACAGATACAAACAAAAGAATGAAACTGTACCACTTTCTTACACCATGTACAAAATAACTCAAAATGGATTACAGACTTAAATGTAAGACCTGAAATCATGAAATTTCTAGAAGAAAACACATGCAATACTCTTTGACATTGGTCTAAGCAATAGTTTTTTGGATATGTCTTCTTACGCAAGGGTGACAAAAGCAAAGATAAATAGGGCGCCTGGGTGGCTCAGTTGGTTAAGCGACTGCCTTCGGCTCAGGTCATGATCCTGGAGTCCCAGGATCGAGTCCCGCATCGGGCTCCCTGCTCGGCAGGGAGTCTGCTTCTCCCTCTGACCCTCCTCCCTCTCATGTTCTCTGTCTCTCATTCTCTCTCTCTCTCAAATAAATAAATAAAATCTTTAAAAAAAAAAAAGCAAAGATAAATAATTTGAACTACATGAAACTAAAAAACTTTTGCACAATGAAGGAAACCACTAGCAAAATGAAAAAAAATGCTACTAAATGGGAGAAGATACTTGCAAATGATAGATCTGTGAAGGGGTTGATATCCAAAATATATAAAGAACTCATACAACTCAATAACAACAACAACAACAACAACAAAAAGGAAAAATCCGATTAAAAAATGGGCAGAGGACCTGAACATTTTCCCAAACAAGACATACAAATGACAGGGACAACACAGATAGATCTGGAGGGTGTTATGGTAAGTGAAATAAGTCACAGAAAGACAAACACCATTTGTTCTCACTTACATGTGGAATCTAAAAAACAAATGAACAAACAAAACAAAACAGAAACAGACTCATAGATACAGGGAACAAACTGATGGTTGCCAGAGGGTAAAGGGGGCAGGCTGATGCGAGAAAAACATGAAGGGGATTAAGAGGTACAAACTTCCAGTTATAAAATAAATACATTATGGGGATGTGATGTACAGCATAGGGAATATAGTCAACAGTATTGTAATAAATTTGTATAGTGACAGATGGTAACCAGACCTATTGTAGTGATCATTTTGTAATGTAAAAAAATACTGAATCACTCTCTTGTATACCTGAAACTAATATAATACAATATTGTATGTTAATTATAATTTAAAAACTATTTAAATTATCTGTAAAAACATGTACTTAATTTTACCAAATTTTGATTTCAAGTTTACCATTAAAATTTCTATAACGTTATTATGAAGGCTGCAATGAGCAGTGGGCTTCTTATAAACCTTGGTATTTTATTAGATTGCTAAGTGATCTATAGCAAATCATTTAACCTGCCTGGGCCTGTTTTCTTCATCTGTTAAATGAGGTTAGAGATAATGAGCAAAATCAGTATCTTTATCAGAATGAAATGAGATACAATATGTGAAGGAACTTTGAAAAATATGTGAAATTATATGTAAATTATTATAATTGAAATTCCATATTCTTTTTATATTTAATTTGATTAGAAATTCCAGTTATGGAAAAACTTTCAGGACAAATGAATCTTTTGTATCAGTAACTAACTGAATTTATCCATTAATGGCTCTTCTTTGCAATGTATCTACAGAAAATTGTTACAGCTTCTGATTTATTAACACAGTGACAGTAGAATCAGGCTCATTGCATTTGGCTAAGATATCGGTGAGATTCATAGTTGAGAACACCGATGGATTTCTGTAAATCCAGACAGACGAAGAGAAAAGGAGTTTGTGAAGATATTGTTATGTGCGAAGAGAGTGAAATAAAATTAAAGTGAGGATGAATACAAAAGGCTAGAGCAGGGAGGGCAAACATATGATACGATGTCACTCCTCCTTGCCTTCCTCAGCCTCTCCCCAACTCAATCCCCAAGCACACACAGAAACCACAGCAGTCTTTTATGAAGAGCCTGCATGGGGCTTCACAATCATCTGCAACTTTGAGTTTAGGAAGTCATTACCACTTGAATACAGTAGTCATATGAAGATGTCCCCTGAGATGAAACAGAATCATTATTCTTATCCTAGGACATCAAAGTTGATTTGGAATGGAGAAGACAGAATCATTATTTAAAACAGTATTGCTGTAACTCTCTAAATTGCATCAATGACATATATTTTGAGCATTGTAACACATGTAGATAATTATCATATTTAAATTAAATAATGCAGATAATGTAGATAATTAAATCATATTTAAAGGCTAAATTGTTAAAGGGAAAATAACATTTGGCATTTTATAATCAATAGCTTCAAACACACTTCTCATATATACCAACACACTGCCTGGTACGTGGCAGATAATCAGATGAATGTCTGTTGAATGAAAAAATGACAGTTTGATTAGGTTCCAAAAGCTGCTTTGGATCAAATAACTTTCGACATGGTGTACTTCAAGGTAATGGCAGTGGAATATTTTTCTTTTGTCAATTATTTTATCTCTAGTCCCTAGCGTAAGGCCTGGCACAGGGTAGCCACTCAATGTCCACTGAGTAAATAGAACAGGCTCACTGATCTATTAAGCAAGGGAAAGAATATTTCTGAAGTAAAATTTAGGATGTGCAGGAAACAAAAGATCCCATATTCTACCGTGTCTTAATTTGTGAGTCAATTCTTGAAATAAAATGACATAGTATTTCTTACTGGGTTTTAAAATTATCGCTTTCATTCCCACTTGGTGTCATTTTGATTTGTCTGCGAAGTTCTGTAATCCTGAAGCAACAAGATTTCAAAGCAAAACAGGAATGGGAACAGTGGTGATTAAGTGAAGAGAGATGATGTAAATAATCAGCACAGTGCTAGGTGTGGAGGGGAATAGAAAAGAGGAAGAAACAGTCTCTGGTTTTAAACTTAATAAAAAAGGGGACCGGGCACAATTCACAGCGCCTCTGGTAAGCGCTGTGAATTGTGCCCGACTGTTGAACCTCAGATCTGTACCTCTGAAACAAATAATGCAATATATGTTAAGAAAAAAAAGAAGAAGAAGAAGAAGGTAGCAGGAGGGGAAGAATGAAGGGGGAAATCGGAGGGGTAGACGAACCATGAGAGACGATGGACTCTGAAAAACAAACTGAGGGTTCTAGAGGGGAGGGGGGTGGGAGGATGGGTTAGCCTGGTGGTGGGTATTGAGGAGGGCACATTCTGCATGGAGCACTGGGTGTTATGCACAAACAACGAATCATGGAACACTACATCTAAAACTAATGATGTAATGTAGGGGATTAACATAAGAATTAAAAAAAAAAAAAAGGGGACCGGGCAAATTAGACAGAGGAAACAGTACACTGAAACACTTTTCTAAAGCAACCGTCACTAAGTATGAAGAATGACGAGGAGGATAGGATGGTCAATAAATGTCAGAAGAAACAAAGAGCATCCCAAGAAAAATGAGGAAAGGCCACAGAAGGAAGCTGAAGGTAATGGAAGAGAAGTTTCACTGACTCCAGGAATATAGATATTGAAAGGTTCCTATCATCTATGGTGATCCAATCCCCACAACTGATGAATAAGCAAGAGGTTAAATGACTTGCCCCAGGGCCAGCTACAAGGCACAGACTTGAGGCTTCTAACACAGCACCATTACCTCTGTATGCCACCTGCTACCCACCAGCAGGGAAAAGGCGAGACCTTAGCATTCTTCAAATTCCATGAATGCTTGCAACAATAGTCCGAATAATACACAATACATTTTGGGGGGCTTTATTAATTATAGCACAAATATAGTGAGTAATTTGGCATTCACATTCATTTTGTAACAAAATTATTAAAACGAATCATTTAGAATTAAATTACTGAAAAACCAAATTCTGTGTTTACCTAAGATTGATTTTTTTCCTACCTAAACTGTAAAAAATTTCCCACAAATAAAACGTAGATCTTAGGTAATATTTCTGAAGTCAGAAGCAAATCACTTTAATGGAAGGTACTGCGTGAATTCCAGCTTGGTATGTCCTTAAGTGTAATATTTTTTTTTTTTTTTTAAATCACTCAAACAGCAAATGGTGATCAACAAACCAAATTGCACGTAGTAACCTGGTGACTCAAAGGATTCCTTAAATAGGAGTATAGCTTAATAATACATGAAGAACAATAATGCAAACTAGCTTCAGTCATAAATCAAATGAGCATTCTTTATTCAAGATAAATTTAATATTATAATTGATAAAGTACATAACTGTCAAAAAAGGCTCAGAACTTGGGGAATTTTCAGCCTGAAGTTATTACTATATTAGATGAAGAGTCTTACTGGCAAAATACTAGTGCCGAGCCTATATTAGCGACAACGGAGGAGAGGTTAAGTTCTGGATGGCTGGCAGTGTGTGCCCTGAGGATTGCATGGCTGGCGCTCAATGAATTTCTGTGGTTTAGGAGTGATAATGGTGAGCAATGAGGAAAGATCTTAAATAGTGACGGGAACTGGAAAGGAAAAAGAGTGATTGCTTAGTATGTCACTGAACCGGATGCACTACAACTCTTTCACTAAATATTTTCAACTCAAAAAATTGTTCATCTTATTGAGAAAACATTTCTAATTTTATAATGGAGATCAAAGGAATAATGAGATTCAATTTTAAAGAATTTTCCTTGAAGTAAATATTATCAGTACTTTGCAGGAGATCATTAAAGAAATAGCTGGGTGCTACAAAAATTATGAAATTATTTAAAATTGTTCTAAATAAATAGCATTTGTCTGAAAAAGTCATATGCATTCATATTATGAATTGAATTGTTAAATTCATAAGGTGAAGAAAGATTTAGTTACCATTATCTGAGAATCACTATCAACTAGTTTTTGTGTTAGTTCCAAGATAATTAAGGCCAAGAAAAGGTACATTTTTTCTATGTCAAAATCATAAGCATAATACTCATAATTATAGCATTTCCGTTTATTTAGATGGGTATTGCTTGTAGGATTTAACGTTTTATCAACTTCTTAAAAAATTTTAATAACAGAGGCAGAGAAATTAAAAAACTTTTGAAAAATAAGAGTATTAAGAATATTTTTGGGGTTAGGGTTTTTCTTACTGTCAAAGATTTTGAAAAGAGCGTTTGAAACACTCCATTTGCATAAAATGCATTTTTATTTATGCCTATTTCCTCCCCAATTATTAATCTTTTCTTTTTTTAAAGGGGGGGAGGGGCAGAGGGAGAGAGAGACTCTTAAGCAGGCTCCATGCCCAGGGCGGAGGCCAACGTGGGGTTCGATCTCACGACCCTGAGATCACGACCTGAGCCGAAATCAAGAGTTGGACACTTAACGGACTGAGCCACCTAGGGGCCCCCAAATTATATTTCTAATAAAGCTGCTTTATTTTTTTTTTATTTTTTTATTTTTTTAAGATTTATTTATTTATTTATTCATGAGAGACAGAGAGAGAGAGAGAGAGAGAGGCAGAGGGAGAAGCAGGCTCCCAAGGAGCAGAGAGCCCGATGCGGGACTCGATCCCAGGACCCTGGGATCCTGACCTGAGCCGAAGGCAGACGCTTAACCATCTGAGCCACCCAGGCGCCCTCTAATAAAGCTGCTTTAAAGGTAAAGTTTCATATTGGACTCAGCAAAGACTTTGAAAGCATTTAACTCTGAACATTAACTCTGCCAAATTCCAGACAAATTTCCAATCTACTACATAAGTAATGAGAAAACAATTCTAGAATGTACATAGGAAAAATCTATAGAAATGCCATGATTTAAGTTTAACTGCCCTGGTAATTCTAACCTCAAACCTTAAACAAACAAACATACAAAAAGTGTCCCTCTGGAATCCCATAGGTCTCATGAGGAATAAAGGCTACCTTTCCTTGTAACTCAGAGGAAAGCTTCCAGGACCAGATATATTTCATTTGCAGCCCCCCAAAGATTATAAGGATCGCTTAATATAAGCAAAATTGCTTTGCAATTGTAAATCTTTTTTTTTTTTTTTGAGTAGGCACCACACCCAGTGTGGAGCCCATCGTGGGGCTTGAAGTCACAACTCTGAGATCAAGACCTGAGCTGAGATCAAGAGTTGGAGGCTTAACCAACTGAGCCATGCAGGTGCCCTGCAAATATAAATCTTTTTACATGCGAGAATTATAACAACACAGGATATAAGGATTATACTTGGAGAGCTAAGTAGCGATAGCCATAAACCCATTATTGATAGGAGAAAGCAGGTATCTTGCTTATTTAAAAAAATGGTTGAGAAGAAAGTAGACCGGTGGTGGCCAGGGGATGGGGTGGAGGGATAGGTGATTGTTCAATGGGCTTAGAGTTTCAGTTTTGCAAGGTGAAAAAGTTCTGGATGTTGGTTGTACAACAATGCGAATATACTTAACACTAATGAACTGCATATTTAGAAATGGTTAAGATGGTAAATTTTATGTTATGTGCTTTTTTAAAACCACAATTAAAAAAAAGAGTTGAATTAGATCAGAAGAGTGAGGTATTCAGATTGACTAAGGATATTTCTTGTACTCCCAATAAATTGTGAGTTTATATCTAAAAAAAAATTGAGAAAAGTCATTTGAGACTTGGAGGGTCAACTTGTGAGAAAGTGAAAGACAAATCACTATGGAGTTGACTCAGGCTGGAAAGACAGAATATTTTGGTTTTGAAATCTTGAATTTTGAAATGTAACCAATGGTTACATGTCCAAGTAGTTTGAATTTGAGCATAGGAGGTGGGGGAGAAACTAGCATTCCCAGGGATCATTGCCCAGAAAGCTAGACAATATGATAGTACAAAGTCCTAAATACTTGGATTTATGTATTTAGCCTCTCTGTGTTTACAGTGAGCCCTAGGTTGATAGGATAACCAAAAAAATCGTTTTGGCTGACAGTATTAAAATCTAAACAATTCCAGCTGGAAAGATGATATGGAAGAAAGAATGCAAATTAAGGCCACGACAAAGAATGGCCTCCATACCTAATTCAGAAAGAGCAAGACAAAAATGCCAATTTCTGAACTCCACTCTGGACCAATCGAATCAGAATCTCTGGGGGTGGGGACCAGAACCTACATGTTTAATATGCTATGTACATGAATGTTTGAGAATGACCAGACTAAATTTTAAAGAGAGAAACCTCTGTCATTTTAACGGTGGTTAGAACTCATTAGAGGCAAATACACCATTCAAGGATATTCTTAATGACACCATCATGGCCATGATTCTTTGAGTTCCTTAGAGGCACGTCAGAGAGTCTCTACTGTTTTCAAGGAGGGATTAATGGATTAAAACAATCTCTTTGAAATATTAGAAGAGATATACTTAAGTGAGTCAAATGGTAGTCTGTGTTGCAAGAACCAGCTGCCTGGCTAAGCTTGAAATTTTTAGAGCTATAAGGAGAACTTTTATAGCTCTAAAGCAGGGATGACAAATAGCAAATATTTGGCATGAATGTTGTTCTTCTCTCTTTCCCTATAGACGCAGATTTCAAATTCTCAACATAGCACTTTAGGGCAGCCAATCAATTGTAGTAACAAACAAGATGAAACCAATTTGTCAGTACTTCTCCAGGGGCATGGAGGGGGTGTGTGTGGGAGAGAGTGGGTTCTCGTTAAAGTTTTACACACACACACACACACACACACAGGTACGCACACACATGTAATATTCGTGCAGAGTAAAATTCACTTAGCTAAATATTTAGAAATGTGTAATGCAGATAGAGTTTATAGACTTTGGTGTAATATATTTTGACTTAATCAGCTCTCTCTCTAAAAGGTATTATTATTTGTCCACCAAAATTTGGAAATGTTATAGTATCATGAGAAAGCACAAGATGCCTGAAAGAAGGACAAGAAAAAGTGGACCCTGCAAGTGAGAACTGAGTTTCATATTGGTTCATACTAGATCCCTGAATTTAGATATTATTGCCACGGCTACCCTTTTGCCCTATATAAAGCCTTGAAACTCTCCTGGAGAGAATCACATATATTATTTGTAGCAAGAATCAACCTACTTGGAATCTTGTTCTTAAGATGGAATAGCGAACCATGTTGTTTCTTTCCATCTTAAATTTGTAGTGCAAGAAGAAATAGAGAAGGAAAATATTATTTGATTGCTTCAACCTTTAAACAAATTTAATCTAGATTTTTACAAAGAAAAACTTTGATCATATCCAATGATTTGGTTTTCTAATTTACTGTACTATCACTTATGTCTTTCCAAATAAACCTGTAGCAGGTACTTTTGAAAGAGCAACATAAGTAACATGTTCATTCCTTCATATGGTTGCTTCTGAAAAATCTGATTAAAAGTGAAGAATTTCTTATGAAAATCATAAAAGATAGACATAATTTTGCAGGGCAAATCTCATGAAACCTATCTTAACTAATTCATTTAATTAGTACAGCTCATAAATATTTGAAAATATCTCTTATGTTGTGTTGGCAATAACAAGGGGTGGGAGTAAATGATTTTTTTTTCTTAACATGTTTTCAGAATAATACTAGAAAAATTGAAATCATACTTCTTTATCCAACTTGGGACATTAACAGAAGACCTGAATACAAAAGTTCCAAGTATTCCCAAGAAATCCTGTCTTTCAGGGTTGAAAAGAATCTTCAAGGTAATAACAATCCATTTTTTTTCTGATTTATTAATTCCCTTTGCACATCCTAAATGAAGTGCATGTCTATTCTCTGCCTTAAAAAATTTCAGCAACAGGAAAGCAACACTACTTCTTGAAGTCTGCCCTCATGTTGAGCTGAAATTTCCTATAAATCTCCTATAGATCTTTATTCTGCCTGAAGCTTCCTCAGATTATAATCCTAAGACTTAAATTTTTTAAATCCAAAATTTAAATTGTAGTTAGAATACAAACAGGACAGAGAATTTTTAAAAAAGTTATACTGCCCGTAATGATCTTCTTGACTTGGTGACTATCTCTGTTACGTTCATCTTTTTCACAATTAGGAATTCATTCATTGTTCTGGAGCACTAACCATCGAAGGAGTAGTAGTTGGAAAGAGAAGTTAATGAACTTGCAGAACAACCAAATGTGTATATATGAATGATCTAGTATTTCTGGTAAAATGTGATCCACTGGAATGAGAGCTATTAAGGTTATGTCATATATATTAATTATATAGATTCATATACAAAATATTGTTTTATTAATTTTGATCAACTCATTAATTATAGAATGTCCACAGGTTAGCAAACATACTCTCAATTATTTTTAAGTATGTTAGTTATGTTTTCAAATATGCTCAATGAGCATCCATGGGAAGTATCTCTAAATTTAAATCAATGGGTCCCACTGTTAATTTGAAAAAAGTACCATAAATACATTACAGTACATATATAGTTCCTCTATCCTACACATATAGATAAGACACAGGAAGAAGGTGAAAACATACGCTTTTAAAAAAATTAGTATATTTCTTATCATTTATATATCTCAAGAGACAATCAGCATTTTAAGCTTTAGCTTTTATTTTCTGTTTACCTGGCTTACTTTAGTAATTATGAACCATTTGAGCTACATGACATGTCATAAAATGTAAAATTGAGGGACGGAACTAATTCTAAGATCCCCTCAAGTCTTAATATTTAATATTCACTAACAGTTGTATTAATAACTGTTGAGTATAGAAATAATTTACTTTCCTTTACTAAGATTTATATATGTTATTTAATAAATTAAAAATATGCTTCAGTCTCCATAAATTTGAATGCCAAGCTTTTCATATAAAAATTCATAATTGTTAATCCCTACCAGAATTATCTCAAGAGTGATGTCAAAAAATCATAGAGAAGAAAGTTATTGAATGTAATGAAAGGATAAAAAGAGAAGAAAATGATTTTTACCTAAAGCTTAGTCAATTTATAAAAAATACTGTTTTAGATTTGTAAATTTCTCAAGGCAGAATGAATAGCTCTGAGTCTTCTTTCTACCAACATGCTACAGTTATTTTGACCACATTTCTCCTTCACTGTCTTATAGTTAAGGTAAAATCACATCAACATACAGCAGTGGTTCTTAAAGTGTGGTCCCCATTTTAGCAGCATCAGCTCACCTGGATATATGTCAGAAATGCATATTTTTGATCCTCTCCTCACCACCCCAGACCTATAGACCATAAACTCAGGAAGTGGGGCCAGCAATCTGTGTGTTAACAAACCCTCTGGGTCATTCTTAATCACACCAAAATTTGAAAACCACTGGCCTGGAGTCACGGAGAAAAATGTGTATCTGTAAATAGGGTAGTCATCTCAGTTTATTCTGCTGGGGATAAGGAAAAGAGGAGGAAACTTGGTAATGAAATATAAAAATAAGTGGCGTGATATAGGAAGAGTAAGATGGTAAAAAGAGTTGCAAGAAACAATAAACTTTTCACTAATATTGACAAGACTTATTTCCAAATCAATTCAACATGACCAGTTGATTTTGGTTCATGAAAATGAAATTGTAGATCCATGGTAAATAGTAATTTGTCTCCTCTCTGCCCTTAAGGGTTAAATTGGGATGACCCATATATTCTCATCATCTGATCTCTTTTCAAAATTACTGACATTTATTTAAAATAGCTGGTTGAGATGAGAGGTTCAATCTGTAGACTATACTAAAGATCAAATAAGTTGTATTTATTAGTGCTGAATTTCAACGAACTAGATGAACCCTTACATAAGGAGTGTCTTCTGGTGGCACCTGCCCCATATATAGGGATTAGTTTTGGATAAAATAATTCCTAGTAATCTGAGGCAGATTTACCAGTGGTGTTTGAAGGTAGACTGTGCTTTATTAGTCAGGGGGTTACATTTTGGGGTAAGTCTTGAAGATAGTTTGGCCTAATTGAATGAGTACAATCTTTGGCTTGGTGTCAATTTGGGTTCAAATATATTAGTTCTGAAATACTCAACCAGTTTCGGATATCTCTGGAAAATCATATTAAAATGGGTCGGTAATAGGGTTGCTATAAGGATTAGAAGAGTTACAAGGGGTTCAGCAATGCCTAATATATGATAGATATTCAATAAGTAACAGCTGTTGGTACTAATAAATCTTGATCGACTCCTCCTTTGTTACCACCTTCTCTTTAAAAACGGTCATGGTGCAATTTTCCTAGAGGCTAAACTCATTTCTGAAATTACCTGTCAATTATGCTAGTCAAATTATTTCCTGAAGATCCATTGTGTACTGAAAAGTTGGATTAACTGAACTTTCAGCCCATATTTCCCAAGTGAAATGTTTCTATTCTACCACATTCCTAAATTGCTGTATAGAAGAAATGTGGTAGGAGTGTTGAGATTAATTGAGTGAAGTAGTAGCCCTTCTTTCTTGGACTATAGGTCTAGTTCATAGGGCGATTCCTTTAGCCTTTCTCTATTGTGTTTCAATTGTCACCTCAACAAATAAATAGGATGGAGTGGGGCCATGGGGGTAGTGGGAGAAATTAGTGTTCTTAGCCGCTTCCAACAGGGTACAGTGCATGAGAGGGGGAAAAAGAAGGGAAGAAAATTATGAGTGATGGAATTTTAGAACTCAATTTTTATATATGACTAAAGCATGGTTTACCCTTTCTGGAGAACAGCAAAAGATAAAATTCCATAATAAATTCAACTGAACTTTCAAACTATTTTATCCTATTGAGATTCTAGACTGTCAGTCATTGGTATAAGTCACATTGCTAGTCTGAAAAACCTAGAAATATAATACAGCAGCTTCTGAAGCAAATTAGCAAATGATAAGGATTTTTTTTTTTTGTATCTAGGTGTCTTGTACATATCCTTATCCTTACTTTTTTTTTTTTTTTTTAAAGATTTTATTTATTTGAGAGAGAGAATGAGATAGAGAGAGCATGAGAGGTGGGAGGGTCAGAGGGAGAAGCAGGCTCCCTGATGCGGGACTCGCCTGATGCGGGACTCGATCCCGGGACTCCAGGATCATGACCTGAGCCGAAGGCAGTCGCTTAACCAACTGAGCCACCCAGGCGCCCCCTTATCCTTACTTCTTATGGTTCTGCTATTTTATTTGCTGGATAGTTTTGGCACTTACGTGTTTTCTTTTGGTAAAGTTGCTGAGAATGTTTAAAATGGGAAGCTACAGACAATTTCCACAAAATGACAAGGGCAAGTAACTGCCCAACTAAACTATTCTCTCATATCCCACTTAGATTTCAAGCAACACTGAAGAAGAAACAACCAAGAACCTAAAATGTATCTGTTATTTCTAGAAGAGGGAGGAGAAAAACATTACAACAGCCAACTCACTCTATAGAATTTGTAGAGAAGTGACCAACCAGATTGCTATGGTGAACCACCACCAGGCTAAAAGCTGTTTTAGTATATGGAGTATGTCTGCAATGGAATTTTATGTGCACAGATATTTTTGGAATTAGTAAAATACACATGTGTAGACACACTTCAAAATACACTTTGGTTACTCTGAAGCACTTTCTTTGATAAACAAACGGGCACCAAAAAGAGAGGTCTAGGGGGAGAGGTCTCTCTTTTCCCTGTGCTCTATTGACAGTGGACGATTGGGGCACTTAAATAAATGCATCTGGGACAAAAATCCTTGTGTGTTCTTCTCTTCCCCTTCAATCATCAACCTTGGTAGTTTCTCAAGGCTAAAAACAAAACAAACAAACTCATGATAATGTTTTATCTTTGCACACCCTAGTAGTTACAGGTCCTCTAAAGTAGAACCCTACTGTTCACAGTTCAGTGCCCTTCCTGATTTCCTTTGTTAAACATCATTACTTGTAACATACTATGTTCAATAGACCAAGGAAATAGAGGTCAAGGGTAGTACTTCATTCTCAGGGGTCCCTGCAGTGATAGTAGCAGTGTATTATTTAGCAATGTAATTTAAGATTATTTCAGGTACAATGACATTTCAGGAAATGATGTTATTTTTAAAATTCTTTTGCCATGCACAACGTAAGAAGTGACCACAGAATGTGTAGAAACAAGTGATGCTTCCAAGGATAAGACCTCATATAGATAATAAAAATATTCCTATAAAATAATTAAAGCATAGGATAGTCACGTAGTTAGCATATAACAATTTGATCTTAAAAAGGACTAGGAACAAAATTTCATTTTGTGTGGTTCAAGAGATACATACATGTGATAAAAAACTGCCACTTCTGCATGTTCTTTGGGTATCATCACAGATTGCTGCATTATTACAGTTGTTTTTAATATAAAGAGAGACTGTCTTACACTTTCCAATTCTGGTATTCTCTGCTTTTCTTTCACATTCCATTGACACAGGAATTTTAGAAGTTTAGAGTGGGAGGGAACCTTAGCTTCTAGCATGATCTTGCTCATTTTTTTAAAGATTTTATTTATTTTATTTTTAGAGAGAGCGAGCGGGACTGGGGAGAGGGGTGGGCGGTAGGGCAGAGAGGGGAAGGGAGAGAATCTCAAGCAGACTCTGAGCTGAGTATGGAGCCCTACACAGGGCTCGATCTCACAACCCTAACATGATCTGAGCTGAAACCAAGCGTCGGATGCTTAACAGATTGAGCAACCTAGGAGCCCCTTGTTCATGTTTCATAAAAGGAAGTCATCCTACTGAAGTTAAATGGTTTGCTGAGAGGCCATCCACTGGCAGAATTAGGTCTTATTATTCTTTCTCAAATGATCTTTTAAAGGTTAAATAAGTAGGGACTTAGTTTTGAGAATGTCTTATTTCTCCCATTTCAGTTATACTGATTTCCTTTGTTATAGGCAAACAAAATAATAAGCCACTACTTTTCTCTTCTCTCTTACTTATACATTTGCTACCTCTAGGCAACAACCTCATCAAATCCACAAGAAATAAAATTCTGAAGAATATGTACTATACTACAGAACCATTTTCTCTAAGCAAGATACTAAATATTTCTGAATATAGGCATCTCAAAAGAAAGTCTGTCTTTAATCAGATCAAATAAAGCAAATGGATTTATACCATCATTTTGATAAAGACAAAAACCCACAAAAGGATTTCCCCCCCCAATCTTACACTTTGAGCAACTCTAACTTTTAACTACTATGAACATTTTTCTTAGGGATTACTTTCCCTTTTCTTTACCTCTATTATTTCCTGGGAACAATGAAAATTTTGAATAGAATAACATAGAAACTAAGTATACAAGGGGGAAAAATGAGAGGCTAAGCAACTCCTATTCAGTCTTAGAAATAAGTCAACAACAGAAAAGAAGAAACTGTATATTCCATTTAAATGAGTATTTTCTTTATATTCACATCACAAACTAACTTCACTGTAGCAGCACTAATTTCATTATGAGTCAAGTTTTTATTCACTGGTAGATGTCACTGGCCTCAATAAGAATAAGCAATTTCTCACAAAGGATTTTTGAAAGAAGATAGCTTGGAAAACATAATTTACCAGAAAGTACTAACACGGGAAACTCCTTGATTAAGGATGGGAGATTCCTAATTTTTTTTCAGCCTAAATTTAAGCAAAACTCATTCCTGCAGGAGAATTTACCTTCCTTTTGACCCCTTTCTTTAAATAAGAAGCAAAACATATAAACCATTTTAAGCTTGAACAAATAAATACCTGGAGATTTTAACCAATGTTATAGATTCTGCAAAGGATGATGAGTTATTGATCATGAAAAGAAACAAACTCTTTTATGCTTTAAATATATATGTTTAAGAGGATTCTGTCTTCTAACAACTCTCTCATTTTACAAACAGAAAATCATGCCACCAATTATGGAGATAATATTCTGAAGTTTAAACCAATGCTTGAATTTTTCAAACCTTTTAACATTTTCATAAAATTTACAGATACAAATCCATTAAAAAAAATTCCCCCCAATTCTCATATATTTTAAGGTATTTCTAACAGTACTGGATCTTTTACTCTGGTTGATTTGATTTATAACTAGACAGTATCCTTCAGGGTTCCAATACGGAACTTTCAATTTGTCAGATAATTTTTTCTTGGTGGTTATTAGAAAGGTGACTTTAAAATACATGCTTGATGTGAATGAAAAGAGAATAATGATTTTTTTGGACAGGGGAGGTTTTGAAAAACTATTAAAGCATTGTCTACGGCCATACCACCCTGAACGCGCCCGATCTCGTCTGAAAAACTATTAAAGCATTATGCTCACTTCATTTTAAAAAACAATTTACTGTTTTATACTCTTCTAGCAGAGAATGGAGATGGTTTAGTTGTATTTGAAACCTCATAGCCCCAAAGTTTTCATCTCTCTCCAAATCACTGTAGTACCCCTTCTGGTCCCAAGGACATCTGACAGACTCTGAGTCCTTCTGTGGGGGAATATATGCTTTAAACAATCAGGACTAGTGTTACCCCTTTGTGTAGTGATGGATTTGACTATAAGTTGCTAAAGGCATTATTCATTAATAACCTTATCATCATAAAGATAAAGCTCATGTTAACAAATCAAAAGATTTCAACAGTCATAGCATAACCTTTCACTATAGTTCTAGCACTCATTTGCTCTCATAATGGCAAAGTCTTTGGATAAAAATAAGATAATAGCAGAATTAGTAAAAACTTGACTGAAAGTGATAATTTGTTAAAGCTTTTAAATACGGGTGTTTTTCATTGGAGAACATAGTTAAGCTAAAATAATACTTGGTAAAATAGCTTAATATCTTGCCAGTCCTGAACCATATTACTTCAGGAAAAAGACCAATATTCTTTTGCGGGAAGGAAGATGGGAAGACAGGAAGGGCAAGGTGGTTAGGTTAGGAAGGGAAATTAAACATTTATACATTTTAAATTAATATATACATATATTTGCATTTTAAGTAAATATCAATGGGATTCATTTAAAATTTCCTTGAGGTTCCCTTGGTGTAATAATATAGTTCAAATTAAGTGCTATGTTAACTAGATCAAGTATAGTATCTGAATAAAAGGGAAAAAATTCATTTAAAATGACATCCAAAATTGATACTACTAGGTACAAGACAGTGTATATATTTTCATTTGTATGTGCAAAAAGAATATATTTATATACACATATGCTTGTATATTCAGAGTAATTCTAGAAGGATACACAAGAAATTGGTAACACTGGTTGTTACTTTTCACTAACTGTAGCATTTAAATTTTGTACCATATATATGTTTTCCCTATTCAAAAATATTGATTAAAAACCCACTACTAAAATAAATTTAATTTTAACAATCACGTCAAATTAAGAAAAAAAGACTAATTTTTTTACATTATACAAGAAAATATACTAACGCATATATTGTTTTTCCGAGATCCACCTACATAAATTTTGTTATATTTACTTTCTGACAGTAACTGTGATCTAAAAACTCAAATTTCACATGACCTTAACTTGGGAAAAACACATTTTCCCTGTACCTCATTGCTACAGTACTGTGGACTATGGGTTGTCTCACCAGCATGCTGACATCTTTACTCTCTTCCTCCGATGGGTTAGCCATTAGCCACCGTTTGTCTATGAAATTCAAGAAATCTTTAAGGAAACTTCAGAAGGACTTTAAGAATCTTATTTGGCAGTGATAAATATTATACCTGTATTATTCTTTTGGCACAGAATCAATTTTAACTTCTCTCTGTGGTTTACTTTAGATTTTATCCTGCCAAAGATGTTTGGTGTTTTGGTAAAGACAGACTTCAAACTATGTGGTGACTAAGCCAAGCCCTTACATAAAGCTTGGAATAGGATTTTATAAATAGTTCCAATGAAAGACATTTTGAAATAAGCAGGGGAAAAAAACTCACACTTATAAAAATTATTTTCAGAACACCACTTAAAAGTTCAAATTGAGTCCTAATCACTTAAATATTAAAATAAACCATAAAACAAAATCTAAAGGAGTGATAGTACATACATCAACTTTCAATGGTAGCTGCTTATTAAAAATGAGTGTCTGAGGGTGTATTCCAATTTCATCCTCTTCAAATTGTGCAGCTCAGATAAATGTTTATTTTACTGAAAATATTTGCAAAATTACAATATAAATACATGAATATATTAAGATAGAATGACTATATATAATGTATTCTTATCCATATATATAAAATGAATGCAGTAAATATAGCATATTCTCAATGAATTATTAGTACACAGTGTTTCTTAGTAAAGTACATACAACCTATTATTAAGCAACAGTTATCTAGTTTTCAAATGTACATCTCAGGAAGTTTTTAGGATGAAAGGATACACTAAATCTCCCAATACCCTTTTTGGTCGGTGAAAGTTAGTTCTGCAAATTTTGAAATAATACTATGTTTATTTTAGCAATGGTTCTTTGGCTCTTTGCATTTTCTTAATTTGAAACTTTATTTCTTTAGTCTGGGTGTTTTCTTAATGAGGCCATATCAGCCAACCATATTTTGAATTCTAATACAGTATCATGTACTGTCTTTTCATTAGTCATTTTAACACACATCGACAATGAAACAGAATTATTAAAATTTTTTTTATCTGCACAAATTCCCAAAATTAACTTTCAGGGTATTATGGGTATCACAGGGAGTCTCAACTAGATAGAGTCTCAACTCTAACACTAATCTGGGCTAGAAATAGGTTTTTTTTTTAATTGATTTTAGGTCTTAAGAATACAAATATGAACTCTACTTGAAAAGTGTTTGTTAAATGTATTGGGATTTGTTTCAAAAGCATCTTCTACCCTCCTCCATTACACCGATTTAATGGAAACTTGTTATTATAGCAGTTCCAACACAAACATCTGCATGCAAGAGATCACCCTACAGATTCTAACTACATAGTTATTGAAACACATCCCACCTGTCGAGTGGCATAAATGTACATCCTCTATATACAAAAGGTAAAGTGCATTATTAAATTAGTGAACTGACAGATTGTCTGCCTGGACCATATAGCTTTCTAATAGACAAATGTGAAATTCTCCCATTAGAACCAATTATTTCAAGAGGTTCCAACTAGCTTTTCCACCCTGTCATTTATTTTTTGGCCATGCTCTTTAGTGCAAATAAGCTTGTGTTTGACTCAAGTTTAAGGGACATGGCAGTTGGGGCTTTAACAAGGAAAATTATAAAATGTGGCAGAACTTTTAATACTTTTATAATACATTGCATCTTTTGCATATAAGCAACAGATTAGTGCTGCTTTCGATTGCTTAGGAGCACACTGCCAACTATTAGGAGGAACCCGTTTCCAAATTTCATACTATTAGCTTATATTATGACAGTTTTGAGTCTTTACCACATTATACTTGGGTTATTATGTGCAAACATCATCAGTGTTTTAGAATTATACAGTGAACTAGTAATTTTGGTTACTAACTTGGAATGCTCATTTTTTGACTTCTAACATCCAGTTGCCTTGAGAGTTTTAATGTCTTCAAGGCTGGGATCCTATTATTTTGAAGAATACCATGTACACTTGCAGCTTCACTTATGTTACAAATGACAATAAATAAAATGTATATTGCACAGATAAAAATAGTAGCTTATTTTATAAGATACATGGCAATACATGTCCTAATACCAGAGTTTTGAACTGGATCTTATTTGATTATGGCTAATGAATAATTGGGAATTTTAAGTATCAAAAAATCATAACATCATTTCATTTTTCAATGAATACATATAAAAAAGTGAAACAAAAGGACTGGCAGAAGGTTTAGTGATTCTAATGTATATTCAATTGCCGGTATATATGCATCTACCAATCTATAGCTTTGAGATGGTAATAACTTTGAAGTATACATACAATGTAGAAGATTTGGCTACTAACTAATTCTTGACTTAAATAATTAATGCAAAATTAATATTTATATACAATGAATTAAAGGTATTTCTCTTTAAGTCTGACATAGTATTGTGTATATGTATATATACACACATGTATGTATATATATAGACATAAACACTCAAATCTTATCAGACTAAAAACCAAAAAAGAAATCATTTAGATTTAATGGATATAAATATTTTAGGAGGGAAGGTTTTAAGAGAGAGTATATAGTCATAGCAATAGTGATAGGAACACTCGAATACTGGAGCATTCATCGCTCCCGTTTGCCAACATCTGACAGGTTGATAATTATTAATAGGCACTATGATGGGCAGCAATAACAATCAGTAGTACAGTAATTCAAGTGCACATCACTCCTTCATATACCAAAAACTACTTTTTATCAAGTCTACAATAGTTATTTTACAGTTAGGACTGTTTAAAGATCCTTGCTACTTTTAGAGTCTCAACACCCACCATGTGCTATTAACTCTAGTACTAACATTATCTTCTAACCTTCAGTTGTTCCATAGTAATCCAGATGGTCCACAATTATAATGAACTAATGAGATTCCTTCATACTACTTGAGGAAACATGAAATACAATCTGAAAACCAATACCAGCATGTATGTCTGGGTTACTGATTGCTTGTTTTTGAATAAGATAAGCCAGTAATACTCTTTCCTTGACTCACAAAGTTCTCTTAGTGACCTTACTTAAATGGATTCAGGGACAAACTGCTGAAGGAAAAAATTATTAAAATAATTTTAAACTACTTATAACATATAAAAGGAGAGCTACATTCTGATCTCAATCCATGCAGCCAGCTCTCATCAATGAGAGCTATATTTGGGGGTTGAAATCAGTGTCTGGCTCTTAAACATGATTATATGGACTTATTGTGTGGGAGGTGAATAAAGCCAAGATAAAAGACAGTAATTTCAATCAGAATAAAATGCAGCTCAACAGATAAAATTCCAGTCAGTTAATACAGGGTGGGTTGGTACACATACACACTTTATCCACTTGTTTAAAAATTGCTTAGGTGTTGAAAAATTGCTGTGGCACTTCCTGGAAAGTAATTTTTAATACAGGTAAATGGGTGAGTCTTGCGTAAAGTAAGCCTTTTTAAGTATCATAAAGAGCACCTTGGAAAATGCCTGAATTTTCCTTTCAAATATGTTTATAACCAATCCTTAAATAATTTTCCCAGGCTGAAAATTTATATTCTAAGTGCTTTTTAGAAAAAGAGTTGTTTTTTTTTTTTCCCCTGGAATTAAAATACCTGTAAAAGCCAGGTTTCTATTGGAAGTGTTGACACTGTTTTAAGGGTAGCAAAAGTGCTACTAAAATGTATTATTACAGATGTATTTTTGTATCAGTTAACTGGTGCACCAACCCCTCTGAAATAGTGCTAAAGAAGAAGCATAAAATATAACACCTTGAGTCCATGATATATTTTGGGAAAAAAACTCTCACAACCTTCAAATTAGCATGAAAGGCTAAAACACCAAGATTTCCAGAGCAAAGCCATAGGATGAAGCCTCCCACTCAACAGCGACATAAAAGTAATTCCTCAAACTTTGGAACGTCAATAAAAATATAGGGTATAGTGAAGAGAGGTAAAGATGGGATTAGAATAACCAATTAAAACTCTCCCACGGCTTTGATATGGCAACTATAAACTGCAGGGTTACCACAAAATTTGAAATTATGAATACTATCATAACTGTAAGATTTGATTTTTTCATGGTACTTTTTGATATTCAGTTATCCAATGAACTAATATATTTCTACATGTTCTTTTATAAAGAAATATATTAATACCATACTTGAGGTCAATTTCTGTTTCTGTGGTAACTGCGCTACAGGTAAGCTTAGCAGCTTTTAATGAAGTAGGGATGGAATACTTTCTCGGGGAACTGGTTAAATAGAAGTTCACACTTCCATATTAAGTATATGTATATGTTCTCAGGATCATGTTATAGTGCAATGTAAATCTTAGTTATGGTATTTAGAAGGTCAGAATGTCATACTTTGTGCTGATTTGCATACTTCAATAGTCTGGAGCAGTTGAAGAGCTACACTATTTAGCTCTGGGAAGGCTGGAATTCCCATAAGAATTATAATGTTCTATGTATAACATGAGAATCAGACTCCTTGAAGTATAAACTATTGGAGGTATTACTAATAACAAAGGGCCAAAAAAAGAGAAAAACTTCTTCAAGTGATTATGGATCAGTACTTTTAGCCAATTTATGATTTTAAATTTTGCCTGATGGAGTTCAATTTCACTCTAGTCGAGGCATTCTTGTTCTTCACCACTGGCCCTTCTGCCATCCATTCTCTTTTCTTTATGGCTGTTGCAAATTTTCCTCATCTCTTCTTCATACTTGATAAAATTCTCCCCAAACCTTGTCCAAGCTTTGAATGGAACAGTAATAGTATTACGGTAAGGTGGCCTCACCTCACTTACCTTCAGGAAAATTCCATATTTATTAGAGCCCACATCAAAGTAGAACCTTTTATTGTCCACTCTGAAAGAAGTCCCCTCTGGGAGTTCAAGTGGGTCATCATCTTCACCTCTTCGTTCTTCTATGTCCCCTTCGCCATAGTCTTCAATGAGCTGAACCAAGGCATCACGAAACTCAATCATTCCTTGTGCGGGGAGCACAATAGTCTGTTCTTGGCCCAAACTGTGACCAAAATAACCTATCATGCCAGTCCCTCGCATCATGGTTTGTCTAATTCTTAGGAAGCGACCCCGCTGATTTTCCTTTAGGTCTAGATAATATTTCCTATTGTCCCTCTCTATGTAGTCTGTTTTGAGGACACTATGAGGGTGCTCTTCGGACCCTACAGAGACAGGTGGGGAGGGTGCCGAGTGCTTCTGTCTCCTCCTGGAGGCTTGATCTTTGCCGTGGCCATGCTCTTGCCGGTGGCCTTTCAGGCCCAGGTGGGCGTAATGCTCGATGAAGTCCCCTAGACAGTCCTTCAGCTCCGCTGCCACAGACAGGGACAGAGTCAGTTTACTCTTTCTGATATTGTCCTGCCGGCCTCTCCCTATCCAGACTTCGGCTATCTTTAGGAACCGGCCCCGGGAGCTTTGCTTTACGTCTAGGTAAAACCTCTTTTTCTGGATGTCCACTCGTTTGGAGGCCAGCTCCTGGATTTCGGCTGCGCCCCCAGCCTGATTAGGGGTGGCTGAAGCCGCGTAGTGGGGGTAGTGGGAGTGCTGGGCCTGGGGATAGAGTCTACTCTTGCTTAGGCCAGAGCCCCCTACATTCTTGCCGCCGCGGCCGCGGCCACCGCCGCCTCCCCTCCGCCTGGCTCTTTCCATCTTCAGCTGCAAGTGACAAACAGACACACGGGGTGGGGTGGGGGAGGGGTGTTGAGAACAATCGCAGACGCCCCTCGGCCTGCGCTGCCCCCGCCTCCGCCCGGGACCCCCACTCCGGGCCGCGGTGCACGGAGCCCTCCGCCGCAGAGCCCGGCGCCCGCGTCTGCCCAACCGTCGGCGGCGACAGGCGGCGTCTCCCGGCTCTGCACCGCGCACAGAGCATCCCTCCGCCGCCCGGGCCTCCCGCTCGCCGCCGGGCCGCCAGCCTCGGGCTCCGCAGCCCCGGGGTCCCCAGCCAGCAAACACTCACATCGACACTGCCATCACCGCCGCTACCGATGCCCTTCACGACCGCCGCCGCCGCCAGCTCTCGGCCCCTCTGCTGCAGCCGCCGCAGCCGCTGCCCCCCGCCAGCTCCGCCGCGGCCGCTCGCACCGTCCCCCGCCGGAGCAGCCGGGCAGGGGCATCGCCTGCGGCGCCCGCCGCCGCCGCCCCTCCTGCGGCCGCTGCGGGGGCCGCCGCCTCTCTTCGGGCACCGGCCCGATACCCGCCGGGAGGGGAGAGGGGGGTGGCGGCAGGGGGCGGGCCGTGGACCCCGCCTCCTCCAGCACAGCCCGCTGAAGGGAAGAGAAGGTCTCGCGCTCTTCCTGGGGGCGCGCCGAGACCGAAGCCCAGAGCGCGGGGACGGAGCGTGAGTGCGAGGTGACTGGACAGGTGTGAAGACGGGAATGAGGACGGGGGTGGCGAGAGTGTTCAGACTTCTTCAGGTTCCGCCGGGATGCAGGACTCTGGCGGCCCACTGGCGCGGGCACAGAGACTACACCTCCCGGAGTACTCAGCGGCAGCGAGAGTCTTTGCGCATGCGCGCCGCGTAGCCAGCTGGGCTTGGTGGCCGGGCTGCATCGCAACTCGAGCGGAGGACGGGGACGGGGGCGGGGCGCCCGCCTTCCGCAGCTGATGGGTCCTGGGGACGCCGTGACGTTGCGGCGTGCGCTCCGCAGCGCGGGAGTGAAGTCTGTCGAATTGCTTTCTAGCCTGGATACCTGGGTTCCAGGCCCTGCTGTCGTGGCGCTTCACGAGTCATCCGGCTGAAGGAGGAGGCCGGTTGAACTGACTCTTCTCAGGGTAACGTGTCCACTCCACCCCTGTTTTAGCTAGCTCCAGACCCTGGGGTATCATTCGAGCCTTCTCCGACATTGGAGGTGCTCAGTCCGGCGAAACAGGCCCCTGGGCAGTGTGTGGGAGGTGCGTTAGAAACGGGTGTCCTCTGCCCCTTTCCGCCTCCCGAGCATACAGGAAAGGGACCTGCCGCTGGCCTGCCCAGAGCTTCCCTCCCTCAGCTTGTGCCACCGGTTGTCTGTCGTGGGTCCTTAGGACTGGGCCCTTCGGGTCCAGCCTTTACTGCTGCAGAACGCGAGCCACTCCGTATTTACACAACAAAGTCCGGGGAAATAACCTGTTATGTGTAATTTAGCAGATTAAGTTGGATTTCTTGAATTTATTTTATTTATTTTTATTTCTTGAGTTTACATCCTTTAAATCCATAATTTTCTTTTTTCATGGCTGAATCTGAGTTGTTTTCTGGATAGATTTGAGTATGGGAAAATACCAGTCCCTATGGTATGAAATCCTTAGGATGCTTATTTAGCAGTCTTTAAGTCATGGTACTTAAGGTTTTGTATAATTTGGTATGTTAATTTTAGGGATATTGGGATGGATAGGGCAGTTTAGGTTTTGATGTCATTGAATAGTGGTCTCCTTTTATTAATTCAACAAATATTTATTGAGCACTCCCCTAGGCTCTGGGGATACCAACAGTGAACAAAACGGGCACAAGTCTTTCTGCTTTTGGACCTTTCATTTTGGAGAGAGATAGACAGTAAGTCAAATGCCCAGTATGTCAGAAGGTGACAATCCTTTGGAGAATAATAGAGATGATGACTGTAGGTGGGAGTAGGCAGCTGCAGTTTTACAATAGCTTGTCAGGGAAGGCCTCACTGAAAAGGTAATTTTTGAGTAAAGAGTTGAAGGAAATGGGAGAGCTAGTTCTGTGGCCATCTGGGGGAAAGAAAGTGCAAAGGCCCTGCGGAAGCCTGTTGGTGTGTTCAAAGAGCTGCTGAGGAGGCCAGTAAGTTAGAGCAGAATGAAATAGTAATGGAAGAATTGTAGGAGATAAAATCGGACAGGAAAGAGCAGGGGGCAGATACTGTAGAACCTGGTAGGTTATTTTGAAAATTTGGGTTTTCATTGAGGGAGATGGGAAGCTATTGGAGAGTTTTGTCAGGGAAACACCATCATCTGAATGATCTTTTTAAACAAAATAGTGGTAAAATATATATAACAAAATGTGCCAATGTAACAATTTTTAAGTATACAGTTCAGTAACATTAATTACACTCCCTATGTTGCACAGCCATCACCACTATTTTTTTTTTTTTTTAAGATTTTATTTATTTATTTGACAGAGAGAGCAAGAGAGCACAGGCAGGGGTAGGGGCAGAGGGAGAGGGAGAAGCAGGCTCCCCGCTGAGCAGGGAACCCAATTTGGGTTGATCCCAGTTGGTATCATGACCTGAGCCAAAGGCAGATGCTTAACCTACTGAGCCACCCGGGTAGGTGCCCCCATCACCACTATTTTAAAAATTTTTTCACCCCAAACAAATTCTAACTAACTGGTTAATTAAGCAGTAATTCCTTATTGCCCCCTCTGCCTAGCTCCTGGTAACCTCTAATATAATCTCTCTTTATGAATTTGCTCATTCTGGAATCACAATATTTGGGCTCTTAAAGTTTTTTTATTTTTATCTTTATTTTTTAAATATTTGTGCTTTTTTTTTTTTTTTAAAGATTTTATTTATTTGAGAGAGAGAGAGTGAGACAGAGCATGAGAAGGGGGAGGGTCGGAAGGAGAAGCAGACTCCCCTCTGAGCACCGAGCTCCGATGCAGGACTTGATCCCCAGACTCCGTGATCATGACCTGAGCTGAAGGTGGTCGCTTAACCAACTGAGCCACCCAGGCACCCTAATGTTTGTGCTTTTGCATCTGGCTTATTTCACTCAGCATAATGCTTTCAGGGTTCATCCATGTTGTACCATGTATCAACTTAATTCCTTTTTATGGCTGAATAATATCCCATTGTGTGATTATACTATGTTTTATCTAATCATCTGTTGATGGACACTTGGGTTTTTTTCCACTTTTGGCTATTGTGAATGATGCTGCATTGGACATTAGAAATATCTGCTTGAGTTCCTGTTTCCAATTCTTTTGGGTATATACCTAGGGGTGGACTTGCTGGATCATATGATAATTCTGTTTAGTTTGTTGAGGAACTAACTGCCAAACCACATTGGTGGCCCTGTTTTACATTCAGCCAGTGATGTTGCAAGGATTCCAATTTCTCTGTATCTTCTCCAGATAATTTTCTTCCTCTTTCCTTCTTCCTTCCTTCCTTCCTTCCTTCCTTCCTTCCTTCCTTCCTTCCCTTCCTTCCCTTCCTTCCTTCCTTCCTTCCTTTCCTTTCCCTTCCCTTCCTTCCTTCCTTCCTTCCTTCCTTCCTTCCTTCCTTCCTTCTTTCTTTCTTTCTTTCTTTCTTTCTTTCTTTCTTTCTTTCTTTCT
>NW_023270320.1:12885777-12959760 GCF_011800145.1 Mirounga leonina | reverse complement strand
TCTTTCTTTCTTTCTTTCTTTCTTTCTTTCTTTCTTTCTTTCTTTCTATTTGACAGAGAGAGCAAGAGAGCACGAATTGGGGGGTGGGGCAGAGGGAGAGGATGCAGGGAGCCTGATGTGGGACTTGATCCAGGACCCCGAGATCATGACCTGGGCTGAAGGCAGATGCTTAACTGACTGAGCCACCCAGGCACCCCTCCATTAATTGGTATCTTAAAAATTTTTTTTCAGCAATTTTTTGGCAGTGTGTAAGTTTTTCACCTCTTTGGATAAGTTTACTCTTCGGTATTTTATTCTTTTAGATGCTATTATAAATGAAATTACTTTCATAATTTCCTTTCAGATTGTTCATTGCTGGTGTATAAAACACAGCTGACTTTTTGTGTGTTGGTCTTGTACCCTGCAACTTTGCTAAATTTTCTTATTAGATCTAGTAAGTTTCTTGTGGATTCTTTGGGATTTTTATATGTAGGATCATGTCATCTGTGAATAGAGAGAGTTTTACTTGTTCATTTCCAATTTGAATGCTTTTTATTTATTTATTTTTCATGTCTAATTTTTCTGGCCAGAATTTCCAATACAGTGTTGAATAGCAGTGGTAAGTGAGTATCCCTGTCTTGCTTTTTAAAAATAATTTTTATTTTTAAAAATATTTATTTATTTGAGAGAGAGAGAAAGAGAGAGCACACAGAGGGAGAAGGAGAAGCAGACTCCCCGCTGAGCAGGGAGCCCAATGCAGGGCTTGATCCCAGGACTCTGGGATCATGACCTGAGCTGAAGGCAGATGCTTAACTGACTGAGCCACCCAGGCTCCCCCCAAATAATTCTTTTTTTAAATCGAAGGATAGTTGATATATAATATTAAAGTAGTTTCAGTTGTATAGTATAGTGATTCAACAATCATATGCATTATGATATGCTCACTATTCTTGTCTTGCTCTTGATCTTAGGGTGAAAACTTCAGTCTTTCACCAATGAATGTATTAGCTGTGGAGTTTTTTATAAATGCCCTTATCAGTTTGAGGAAGTTCCTTCCACTCTAGTTTTCTAAGTCTTTTTTATCATGAAAGATTGTTGGATTTTTCAGATGCCTTTTTTGTTCAATTGAGATGATTATGTGGTATTTTTCTTTCATTCTATTAAAGTGATACATTACATTGATTGATTTTCTTATTTTGGACCACTCTTGCGTTCCTGGGATAAATCTCACTTGGTTATGGTATATAATCCTTTAAATTGAATTATCTTTTAACAATCATTTTGGCTACTATTTTGGGAATAGACTGTAGAGGCAAGGAGATAAGAAGTAATGTGGCTTGAACCAAGATTTTAGCTGCAAAGGTGGTGATAAAAGGTAGGATTTCAGCTTTATTTTGAAGGTAAAATTTTTGCTGATAGATTGGATGTAAAGTGTGAATGAAAGAGAAGAGTCAAGGATGACTAAGGTTTTTGGCCTGAGTAATCAGAATGAAGGTGCACTTACTGAGAACTCTAATTTATAGAAGGAGCAGTTTGGGGAAATTTTTGTACATATTGACTATGATATGCCCATTAGAAATCAAATATGTACTAAGTAATTGGATATTCAAGTTTGAAGTTCAGTGGAGTGGTCATAAGTTTGGAAGTCATCAGTGTGCTATAGATTATTTTAAAGCCATCAGGCTGTGATTTTCATGGAAGTGAATATAAAGAGAAGAGAATGAAACTGTCTGTGACCTGAATCTAGAATGCTGTGATATTTAGAGATTGGGGAAGTAAGGAGGTACCAGCAAAAGGTACTGAGAAGGGGGGCACCTGGGTGGCTCAGTTGGTTGGGCGTCTGCCTTCGGCTCGGGTCACGATCCCTGGGTCCTGGGATCGAGCCCTGCCTTGGGCTCCCTGCTCGGCGGGGAGACTGTTTCTCCCTCTCCCTCTGCCTGTCGTTCCCCCTGCTTGTGCTTTGTCTCTGTCAAGTAAATGGATAGAATCTTTAAAAAAAAAAAGGTACTGAGAAGGAATTCTTACTGATGTAGGTGGAGAATCAAGAATTGTCACAGAAGCTTGATAAAGTGTTTCACGAAGGTGGGTGTGACTAATTGTGTCCTATGTTGCTGGTATATTGAGCCAGATGAGGACTGAGAATTGACTGTAGGATTTGGCGACGTGAAAGTCATTGGTACCTTGGTATGAGCCCTTTTGGTGGGGTGGAGTGGTTACAGTGAGTTTAAGAGACAATGGAAGGAATGGAAATGGAGATGCTAGTATAGATGACTCTTTTGAGTAGTTTTTCTATAAAGAGGGAAAAAAAAAGAATGGAGTAGTTAGCCAAGAGTGTGTTTTTAAAATGGAAGAAATTGCAGTATGTGTATATACTGATGGGACTTTGGGACTTTCCTGGGAAACTAGTAGAGAGGGAAAAATTGGTGATGCAGGAGAGAGGTGAAAAATGCCCTTGAGTGTGGAATCTAGTGCACACATGGAGGGGCTGGATTTAGGAGCACAGATAGCACATGGGATGTGTGTGTGTGTGTATATGTGTGTATATATATATGCTTGTGTATGTGTATGTATATGTGTACTATACTAATAGCTATATTGATATTGATATCAATGTGTATATATATTTCTCAGCCTCCTTAGTAGCATAGGCCAGTTCCCAATTCCTTATTGTGAGAGATATATATTATGTATATGATTATATATATTGTATATTATATACATGATATATTATGTATATGATTATATATTGTATATTATATACATGATATATTATTATATATATTATCCGTATGACACACACACGTATATGTAATCTGCAGTCGACAAACTGAAGACATAGGAGAGATGAGGGCCTAGTTCCAGTCCAAGTCTGAAGGCCTGAGAACCAGGAGAGTTAATGGTATATGTTTCATTCCAAGTCTGAGTCTGAAGACAGGAGAAGACTAATGATCTAGATTGAATACAGTCAAGCAGAGAGTGAATTTTTTCTTACTCAGTCTTTTTGTTCTTTTAGGCCTTCAACAGATTGGACAAAGCTCACCCACATTGGGAGAGCAATCTGCCATACTCAGTCTACTAATTCAAATGCTAATCTCATCGAGAAACACGCTGACAGACATGCCCGGAATAATGTTTAACTAAAAACCTGGGCACAGTGTGGCCCATTCAAGTTGACACAATAAAATGAACCATCATGGCAGAGTATATGGGCATAGATAGAATTATGTGAATAAACTACAGGGTAGGGATTTACAGAAGTTCTTTTTTAATTGCTTTCATTTTCAGTGAAATCTGAACCAAGGTGGTCAGCTGAGAGTGAGGATGGGGAAGGAGATGTAATAGGTTTAAGTAGAGAGGAAAAGATAGGAAGGGGAGGTTAGTAAATAGGTAAGTGGAAAGTTGTAGAATTGCTAGGAAGATGGAGGGTCGACTTGAGGTTGGTGGTCATAAATTTAAGGGGAGACCAGTCAACATAGTTGTGTTTTTCACATGCTGCATTTATTTAGCTGCATTGGTAAATTGAATTTGTTTTATTCAGGGTTAGAGTTTTGACAGGAGAGAAAAACTAAGCCAGAGATGGGCAATGAAGTTAAGGGAGTATGAAAGGAAGTGGTTATAATTTTGCAGTTTAAACTGGTCAAGGAGGAAGTAAGGACTACCTGGGGATGAGGAGAGTGAAAAGGTAGCAGGACCAATGGATTATAGGTCCTAGGTGTGTCAAAGGATTGCTTGAATTGAATTTCTAGAGGGAATGACCTTGAAAAATAGGAGATGTTGATTGGAGAATGAGATGCTTAGAATTGAGATTTTGGAAGGATTCAGTCATTGGTAATGACATGGCATCCCCGTATGAACAAATGAGTAGAGCAAGGTATAGGCAAGATAATTGGAGAGCTAGTCAGAAAACTGAGAGGCACTATCTTCTTTGGAAATTTTGCATCAGAGAATGTAAGCCCTTGGACAAGTAGAGGGGGAAAAGGTGGGATGTAGATATAAATAGCCATAATACTGATGGTGATGGTGATGATAATGGTCTATTAACAAACAACTCAAATATCACCAACTTGATCTATACCCAACACTGAAAAGTTAGATATTGAGTTACGTATGGTTATATTGCAACTCATAATCAACCCATAAGCCCTTCATGGACTTCTTTTCTTTGACCCAAGTGTTCTGATAAGAGTGGCAGGTGACATATGGCATCTTTTCTTAGTTGTCAGTTTGAAATCTTTCACTAAAGGCTTATTATAGTGCAGCTTCTGTAGAAATTTTTCTCTGTTTTCTGTGTAGTCTTCTTTGGCTTGTCTTCTCTCTTAGGGTTGTGAATAATTTATTGGTGAGAAGGCAGGCAGAAAAATAGGAGTATTCTGTGACTTAGTAATTTCACATCTAGGAATCTATCCTATAGAAATAATAATGTGAATGCCTAAAGATACACATACGGGGTGTTCGTTGACCATTATTGGTGATAAAATTTGTAAGCAACCTGTCATCAATAGGGAATAGTTAAATAAATCATGGTAGATAAAGAAAATGGAATTCTATATAGTCTTTAAAAAATCGGTTCAAAAGTAGTATTAGGTTTTGCTTATTCCATCCCATCAACAGAGATGTTTTGATTGTAAATATTGAGAAACCCATGTCAAGTTGGCTTCAGCCAAAAAAGGTTATTAGCCTATTTAATTGATACACCCTGAGATAGAATAGCCTGCAAGCAAGTTCAGTCAGGGCTCTGTTTTTTGGCCCTGATTAATCTTTTAAATTTTTGCTGATAATGGTATATCAGAATTATAGACAGTTTTTTTGGCCTCATTCATTCATTATCTTGTTCTTTCTTAAAAATGAGAAATGCCTTGACCCTCTTCCATGAAGAAGGCATGAAAGTGTTTTACCTTTGGGGTGATTTCTTGTATAGTTGTAAGATGGCTGTGTGTATCCACCATGCTAATGTATTTCTTCCTTCATATCTCTAGCAGCAGCAAAAGCATCCCCTCCCATACAATGGAAAGAGAATCCTGAGGACCACTTTGGATCTAATAGTTATGGACAAGGGATAGAGACAAGAGAACTGAGACCTAGGTTATAATTCCTGCCCCGGAATGAATTGTGTGGCAGGAGGAATGGGATTTCCCCACTGACCTTAAAACAGTTGGGTTTCATTCCTGGTACTGGTGATGGGGTCATTCCCATTGAAAAAGCTTTGCTGTTATACATTGAGGGTTGGTAGGGAGGACTAAATGGGTTTGTTACCTTCTTTCTTAGTATTAAGGTCTTAAGCCTATTTTTGCACCTTTCATTCTTGATTTTACTAAAACCATGAGAATTTGTTTGTCCTCAGAATCCCAAATCGGAAAAATATAAATGACTATTGATTTCATTATTTACAGAGGCTCTTTTACTCTCAGATTGCAAGAAAGAGGTGGACTGGAGGTGGGGGGAAGGGCGGGAGAGAGAGATGTGCTTGTTGAGGAACAAGCAATAGAATGTTAAAATTCTCCCTTCACATATATGACTTCAATTTCATTCTTTTTGCTGTAGGGGCCCCCATTAACTGATACTGGAACTTGATCTGCTTTTACTGTTCATTCATAAAGTGAAGTCACTGAAGGCGTGTGTGGGTGGCTCAGTCGGTTAAGTGTCCAACTCTTGGTTTCCGTTCAGGTCTCATGGGTGGTGAGAGTGAGCCCCGCATTGAGCTCTGTGCTCAGTGGAGAGTCTGTTTGAAGATGCTCTCCCTCTGCCCTTCCCCCCATGTCTCTCTCTCTCTCTCTCTCCCCTTCTCCCCCTCTCAAATAAGTAAATATATATATATATGTTTTTAAGATTTTATTTATTTATTTGACAGAGACAGAGATAGCGAGAGCAGGAACACAAGCAGCGGGAGGGGGAGAGGGAGAAGCAGGCCTCCCCCCGAGGAGGGAGCCCGATGTGGGACTCGATCCCAGGACCCTGGGATCATGACCTGAGCCGAAGGCAGACGCTTAACGACTGAGCCACCCAGGCGCCCCAATAAATATTTTTTTAAAAATGAAGGCACTGAAGTCCGGTAGAAAGACAATTGGACTGGAAGATAACTTTTGCCTTCTAGGAGGTGTATAGTCACAAAATTGCTGATTTTTCCTTTTATTCATTTTATGTAAACTCACCCTGTCTTAAGAGATAGGTTCTTATGAAAGATTTTTGTTGGATAAACTTATGGTTGCTTTCGGAATTGTGTATTAATTTCCCAATTTCTTTTTTACCCAGTCTCCATTTTTATTTTTCACTCTTCCTCCGACACTTACTGATCTGTTGTAAAATTTATGCATTTTTCTGGGGCCCCTGGGTGACTCAGTTAAGTGTCTGACTCTTGATTTTGGCTTGGGTCATGATCTCGGGGTTGTGGGACCCAGCCCCATGTTGGGCTCCATGCTGGGTTTGGAGCCTACTTGGGATTCTCTCTCTCTCCCTCCCTCCCCGCCCCTCCAAAAAAAAGAAAAGAAAAAGAAACAAATAAAATTCATGCATTTTTTCTTTCTATTGTGGCAGTGCTGCGTTTCAACCCAGTGTAGCACTTTGCATCCTAAAGTTAAATCTTACTCCCATTGTTGTTACACGTTCCTGTTAAATTGCTGTATACTGTTAATTTTGATTTTTACTCTGATTTTAAAAGGCTTTGAAACTATATATGAAGTTATGAAATTTTTATTACTGTATACTTTGTGTGGCTATTTTAGCTTTGTAATTTATTTTATTTAAGATAAGGGATTAAAGAAAAGGATTAATGACACCATTTTTTTTTTTTTTTAGATTTTATTTATTTATTTGAGAGAGAGAGAATGAGAGACAGAGAGCATGAGAAGGAGGAAGGTCAGAGGGAGAAGCAGACTCCCCGCTGAGCAGGGAGCCCGATGCGGGACTCGATCCCGGGACTGCAGGATCATGACCTGAGCCGAAGGCAGTCGCTTAATCAACTGAGCCACCCAGGTGCCCTAATGACACAATTTTATTTTCAGTTATATTTGTGTATTAGAATGCAGGCATAGAAAACTTCTTTCAAACAGGCTTAAAAAATAAGGAAATTTATTATTAAAATGTAACTTGAAGCCTGAGGCAGGGCTGACTAGTAGACTGCTTTTGTCCATTGACTATTGCTCCATTCTCATCTTTGCCTTCTTCTGTGTGTTGGCTTTGTATTATTTAAGTTGGCTTTCTCCTCAAGCTGACTTCCATTATAGTGGCAAATGGGTGTAGAAGGCCCAGGTTTCACTTTCTCAAATAGAGGGCATCTCTTACCAGTGCATGACAGTATTATTTTCAGGAACCCTCCTCTTTGTGTCTCGTTGGCCTGAAGTAAGTTGTATATTTTAGGGACACCTGGTTGGCTCAGTCAGAAGAACGTGTGACTCTTGATCTCAGGGTCATGAGTTCAGGCCCCACACTGGGTGTGGAGATTACTTAAAAAAAAAAAAAAAAAAAAAGAAAGTTGTATATTTTATTCTTTTTTTTTTAAAAGATTTTATTTATTTATTTGACAGAGAGAGAGAGAGTGCACACACAAGGAGGGGGAGCAGCAGAGGGAGAAGAAGAAGCAGGCTCCCCTTGGAGCAGGGAGCCTGATGTGGGGCTCGATCCCAGGACCCTAGAATCATGACCCGAGCTGAAGGCAGACGCCCAACCAACTGAGCCACCCAGGCCCCCTGTATATTTTTATTCTTAAACCAAATTTGGGGGAATGTCGTGAGTTTAACCTGAGTTTCTGAATCATCATTGTGGCAAAGGGAATGGGATTACTTGTAGGTCACTTGGGTTTACCATGGAAGCTGGGCATGAGGGCAGCTTTCTTGAAGCATGCTGCCTCTGTGGGTAAGTAATTGGTCTGTTCTAAATTAAATTTATGGTACTGTAAAAAGGGTGTAGGGTGAAATGGTTGGTGGGTAGGCAACCATCAATGTATACTTGATAATGAGTCCTATAAAATTTCATCGCAGGTCATGTGAAGTAACAGTAATAAATATAAAAGGAAAAATAGGCAGCCTAAGCAAGTTTTAAATTGACTTACTTGAAAACTTTCTCTGCAGCTTCCCAGTTTATAATGGTTGATTTCAGCTGACTGGCTATAGCCACTTACAGAACAGATGAAATTCATTAAAAATAATGAATTATTCAGTTGGATAGTGAAATTCAGTTATAAAGCACTTCACTGAGCTGTGAATTCAGTTCAGGTCAAGTTGTGTTCCTGGTTTATGGGCAGTGCGGTTTCTCACAATGACACAGCACAGAGAGAGGCTTTTCTCTTTTTCCCCTGTTGCTAGCATTTTAATGGCATTTTATTATATTTATTTGATTTCATTTCTACTTTATTTCACTTTATTAATACAAATTTTTATTTATACTTTATTAATATCAATCATATACCTGGCAGTTATGAACATTTGGTGGATATCTATAATAAAGAAATAGGTCTCTCAAAAAAAAAAAATCATCCTATTACTTTTCAAATTTCAGTGACTTACTATAGCCAAACCAAAGGCTATAGGTAGTTTTATTTAGCTTTTCTAATTTGCTTGCCTGGGTTATTTGGGAGGAAGTGGAATATAAGATTACCAGAAATCTAGCAGTAGATGACTGAAAGTCTTGAAAGCCTCTTTAGAGATTTAATGAGGGCTTTGTCATGGATTCTTTGGTTTTTCTTTGTTTTCCTCTACCCCATCCTATTCCTATTAATACACTGAAAAGTAGAAAGAATTCTCAAAAACAATACAGAAGAATACCTTATAAATTATATTTTCTACAATAAATTATAGTTTGGGTATATGTGTGTGTGTGTGTGTGTGTATAAACTAGTTGCTAGTAAAAAAAACCTAGTTGATTGTATATTGGTAAGTAGAGAGAAACTTAAAGGGTGAGGTTACATTTTCAGAAAATATATAATAAATTAAAAGAAATCAAACCCAGAATTTTTAAAATTGAAGTACAGTTGACTTATTAGTTTCAGGTGTACAACATAGTGATTTGACATTTACAGTTGACCCTTGAACAATATGGGTTTGAATTGAATGCGTCCACTTGTGCATGAATTTTTTTCAATCACAGTACTGTAAATGCATTTTCTTTTCCTTATGATTTTCTTAATAAAATTTTCTTTTTTCTAGCTTACTTTATATGTATAACATAAAATACATATTAATTATTTATAAAATCAGTAAGGCTTCCCATCAATAGTCGACTATTAGTAGTTAAGTTTGGGGGGAGTCAAAAATTATTTGTGGATTTTTGACTGTGTGATGGATTGGTGCCTATAACCCCCATGGTGTTCAAGGGTCAACTGTATATACATTACGAAATGTTCACTATGATAAGTGTAGTTACCATCTGTCGCCATACAAAGTTGTTATAGTGTTATTAACTATATTCCCTATGCTGTACTTTTCATCCTCGTGACTTAATTTATTTTATAACTGCAAGTTTGTACCTCTCAATCCCCATTGTCCATTTTGGCTGTTCCTGAACCCCCCCGCCCTTTGGCAACCACCATTTTATTTTTGTATTTATGAGTCTTGTTTCGGTTTTGTTTGTGTGTTTGTTCATTTGTTTTGTTTCTCAGATTTCACATATAAGGGAAATCATATGGGATATGTCTTTCTCTGACATTTCACTTAGCATAATACCCTCCAGGACCATCCGTGTTGTTGCAAATGGCAAGATTTCATTCTTTTTTTTTTATGGCTGAATAGTATTCAATTGTATACCATATCTTCTTTATCCATTCACCTGTTGGTGGACATTTAGGTTCCTTCCCTGTCTTGGCTATTGTATATAATGCTGCAGTAAACATGGGAGTACATCCTTTTGAATTACTGTTTTAATTTTCTTTGGGCAAATACCTGGCAGTGAAATTACTGGAACATTTGGTATACCTATTTTTAATTTTTTTTTAAAGATTTTATTTATGTATTTGAGAGAGAGACACAGCGAGAGAGGGAACACAAGCAGGGGGAGTGGGAGAAGCAGGCTTCCTGCTGAGCAGGAAGCCCAATGTGGGGCTCAATCCCAGGACCCTAGGATCATGATCTGAGCCAAAGGCAGACGCTTACTGACTGAGCCACCCAGGCACCCCTATTTTTAATTTTTTGAGGAACCTCTGAACTGGTTTCCAAAGTGACTACACCAATTTACATTCCCACCAACAGTGCACAAAGGTTCCCTTTTCTCTATATCCTTGCTAACTTGTTATTTCTTATCTTTTTGATACTAGCCATTCCGACATATGTAAGGTGATATCTCACTTTGGTTTTGATTTGCATTTCCCTGATGATTAGTGATGTTGAGCATCTTTTCATTTTGTGTGTCTTCTTTGGAAAAATGTCTATTCAGATCCTCTGCCCATTTTTTAATCAGATTGTTTTTTTGGTGTTGAGTTGTATGATTTCTTTACATATTTTGAATATTAATCTTTTATTGGATATATCATTTGCAGATACCTTGTTCTGTTCAGTAGGTTGCCTTTTTGTTTTGTTGGTGGTTTTCTTTACTGTGCAAAAGCTTTTTGTTTGATGGAGTCCCAATTGTTTTTTGTTTTGTTTTGTTTTCTGCTTTTGTTGCCCTTGCCTGAGAAGTCAGATTCTAAAAATATTGCTAAGACTGATGTTAACTGCCTATTTTCTTTTAGAAGTTTTTTGCAAATCCAGAATTTTTAAAGTTCATTGCATTGTTGATTAAATTTGAAAGACTTTTTGACTAGAAGCTGCATCTCAGTAAAAAGAATGTAACTGTACAGATGAAACCCACAGAATCTAACCAAAATTAGGGCATTGATAACCAAATTGAATTGCTGAAGCATTTAAACTGCTTTGGTTTTATAAGCTGTGTTAGGTTATTTGAAAACACTTATTAATCCCATCTTATAACTTATAAGTCATTGACACTTTCTTTTTTAATTCATTCTTACTATTTTCTACATACAAGAAAGTTAGATGAGTATATGACTATTACTGTAATAGTAATTTAGATTGTAATTGGAAACCTCCTAAATATAGTTTGTACAGTATAGTTACAAAGAAAAAAAAGTGGATTCATGTTGAAATTCAGTATTCCTTGGGTCAGTCAGGTCTGATGGGTAAGAATGAAGTCTTCTTGGGTAAATGAATCCATTTTCTATTTGAATTTATCATTTAAAAGAAGATTGTACTAATGAAGCATTTCAGTGTGTAATTTTTGATAAATTTATATACTTTTGTCTAGTTGATATGAATTTGGTATCTCTTCTTGATTCCTCTCAGTACACTAAAGGGAATGGGATATAATAGCAGTAAAAGATCTATCATAATTTCTATTGTAACTGAACTCAAGGGGTTCGCTGCTTGGGGTGCATTAAATTGAACACAGTGCCTGGGTGGTTTGGTCAGTTCAGCGTCCGACTCTTGGTTTCAGCCCAGGTCATGCATGATCTCAGGGTCTTGGAATTGAGCCCTGTATTAGGCTGTGTGCTCAGCAGAGAGTCTGCTGGAGGATTATCTATCTCCCTCTCCCTCTGCTCCTCCACCTCCCCCTACTCATGCTCTCTTTCTCTCTCTCTAAAATAAATAAATAAATCTTAAAAAAATGGAACACAACACAAAGAAGTGTTGAAAGCAAAGAACTTTTTATTATCTCTTACAGTGAGAGACAGGGAGATAGCTCAAAGCACTGATTCCCTGTGGGGTTGCTATAGGAAGCCTTTATTCAGTGTATTTGGGGGTGGAGGCAGGGAGCTTTTATATACATTAAGGAACTTACACATATTCTGTTACCTAGGCACTTCGGTTCAACTGTTTATGCATAGCATGTCAGCATGCTAGCACGTACATCGTATATTCAAAAAATGGAGGAAACCGCTCCCATAAAAGAAGATCTTCATATTATAATGAGTTAAGGATAACTGCAGAACAACTTGGGGCTTCTGCTCAAGTCCTCAACCAGTCCAAGAGGGCTCAAACTAACTCACATAAGAAGCTATCAGGTGAAACACCTAGCAAGGGGCTATTAGTTGAAACAATCTGGCTGGGTATCTTCTTGGTCAAACTGCTGGTTCTGTAAAACAAAACACATTCCTTCCCTGCTTTTGTCCCTTCCCCTTCTCCCTTCTGCTGATAGCTTTCAGACCTCTGATTTGAGTAACTTTCTGTTGCATTCCAGCTAACACTATCAGTATACCAACTTATGTATAACTGTAGACAAAAAGATGTGACATCCTGTTTATCACTGTTTATATTAATGCAGTAAAGCAAGTAATATAATATTTAGTAATAATGTAATATAGGGGCGCCTGGGTGGCTCAGTCAGTTAAGCATTTGCCTTCACCTGGGGTCATGATCCTGGGGTCCTGGGATCAAGCCCTGCATCGAGACCTCTGCTCAGAGGGGAATCTGCTTCTCTCTATCCCTCTGCTCCTCCCCCCTGCTCATGCTCTCTCTCTCTTTCTGTCAGATAAATAAATAAAATCTTAAATAAAATAAAATAAAAAATAATATAATAAGGCAAGTAATATAATAGGAATTTAATCCCATTTTACAGATGAGGAAATGAAAATAGAAAAGTAAAGTGACTTGTACAAGGTCACATGGATACTAGGTAGCAAAGTGTCAAAGTATAATTTTCCAAAATATTAAAGACTGATTCTCATACAAATACAGAATGAACATATGTCACATTTATTCAGTTCATTAATGAGGGAGCCAGCAGGAGATAAAGTTGGTTCAAAGTTTATATAGTGTATTAGGGTTCTCCAGAAAAACGGAACCAGTAGGGTATATATAGATATATAGAAAGAGATTTATTTTGAGGGATTGGCTCATGTAGTTTTGGAGGCCGAAGTTCCACAATTTGCTGTTCCATGCTGGAGGTCCAGGAAAACCAGTGATGTAATTCCAGTTCAGACCTTGAAGGCCTAAGAACCAGAGGAGCCAGTGGTCTAGCTCCCCTCCTAGTCTGAAGGTCCAAGAACTGAGGAGTGCTGATGTGGGAGGCCACAAGAAGATGGATGTCTCAGCTCAAAGGGAGAGCCAATTTGCCCACCCTCTGCCTTTTTGTTTTTTTGAGACTCAACAGATTGCATGGTGCCCACCCTTATTGGTGAGGGCAGTCTTCTTTACAAAGTTTACCAATTCAAATGCTAATTTCCTCTGGTAACACCCTCTCAGACACAACTAGAAATAGTGTTTAACTAGCTCTGGGCGGGTAACCCCTTAGCCTAGTTAAGTTGACACATGAAACTGACCATTACATATACATATTGGAGAAAGAATTTTGGAATCAAATTGCTAGGTTAGATACAAAGCTTTCCCTACAGAGCAATAAAAACCATAGCCTTGGAGAGAGGGGAAAGATGGTGGAGGAGTAGGGGACCCTATTTCAAATGGTCCCCGGAATTGAGCTGGATATCTACCAGACCACTCTGAGCACCCACGAAACCAGCCTGAGATGTAAGAAGATCTGGATCTCTACAAACAGAATATTGCAGGGGGTTGGTTTTGAGGTATGAAGCGGAGAGCCGTGATTCTGCGGGCAGATATCGGAGGATAAACGGCAGTGGGAGGGTGCCTGGCTGTGGGGATCCTACACCGCCGGTGAGTGACAGCCTTGCGCGCTACGGATGGGGCACAGACTTGCAGACCGGTAGCGGCGGGGAAAGGACTTTAGGGCAGCCCCCGGGGTGGAGGACCAGACCGGCGGGGTCGCGTGCACGCAAACCGCAGCCCCCCGGACAGAAACCGGTGCGACGGTCGCGCGCACGTGAACTGCAGCCTCCGAGATGGAAACCCAGTGTGCCGAGGTCGCGCTGGTGAACTGCAACCCCCGGGATGGAACAACTGAGCAGTGAGCGGTGGGGTCACGCGCACGCGAACTGCAGTCCCCAGGATGAAACCCGAAGCGGCGGAGCCGCGCGCGTGCGCGAACTGGGAGCGGCTGGCGGTTTTAGAAGCACAAAGGGCAGAGACGTGCCCTGACCTGGAGGCAGATCTGGGAGCGCTGCGGAGGGGCGCACAACCCAGGACGCTGCAGTTTATAGCAGCACGGACAGAAACGGAGACAGTGTGGCCTGGAGAGCTCACTGAAGAACAGACTGCGATCTCTCTGCTCTGAGGCAGAGGGTTGGAAATGGTCTCTTCTGCTCTGACTCATGGAAGAGACGCAGAAAGCCGCCAGGGAAAGGCGCCAGAGAACAAAAGCCCCAAAGACTGATTCCCACTGAGCCCATCCCCCGCCACAGGGACGCAGGGCAACTCTGCCCAAACAGGGTTGCCTGAGTAACAGCGTGGCAGGCCCCTCCCGCAGAAGACAGGCTGGGAAAACAAGAGGCCAGCAACCCTAAGGTCCCAAGAAAACAGGTGCATCTTGCTTGGGTTCTGGTCAATAATTTGGACTCTATACATTCCCTGAAACACCCAGCAACAGAATGACTAGGAGGAGGAGCCCCCAAAACAGAAAACACTCAGAGATTATGACTTATGCTGCAGATTTACAAATGGATGCAGATATAACCAAGATGTCAGAGATGGAATTCAGGCTAGCAATTGTGAAGACAATGGCTAGAGTGGAGAAATCAATTAATGGCAACATAGAGTCTCTAAGGGCAGAAATAAAAGGTGAATTGGCAGAACTTAAAAATGCTATCAATGAGATCCAATCCAATCTAGATAATCTAACAGCTAGGGTAACTGAGACAGAAGAGAGAATAAGCGATCTGGAAGACAGTATAATAGATAAAAAGGGAAAAGAGGAGGCCAGTGAAAAACAACTCAGAATCCATGAAAATAGAATCAGAGAAATAAGTGACACCATGAGGCGTTCCAATGTCAGAATCATTGGAATCCCGGAGGGAGTGGAGAGAGAGAGAGGGCTAGAAGATGTATTTGAGCAAATCGTAGCTGAGAACTTCCTAATCTGGGGAATGAAACAAACATTCGAGTCCTAGAGGCAGAGAGGACCCCTCCTAAGATCAAGGAAAACAGGCCAACACCCCGGCATGTAATAGTAAAACTTGCAAATCTTAGAACCAAGGAAACCATCTTAAGGGCAGTTAGGGAGAGGAGATTCCTTACGTACAGAGGGAGGAACATCAGAATAATGTCAGACCTATCCACAGAGGCCTGGCAAGCCAGAAAGGCCTGGCAAGATATATTCAGAGTACTAAATGAGAAGAACATGCAGCCAAGAATACTTTATCCGGCAAGGCTATCATTTAGAATGGATGGAGAGATGCAGAGCTTCCACAACCGGCAGAAGCTGAAAGAATATGTGACCACTAAGCTGGCCCTGCAAGAAATATTAAGGGGGGTTCTATAAAAGGAGAAAGACCCCAAGAGTGATCTACAACAGAAATTTACAGGGACAATCTATAAAAACTACGTCTTCACAGGCAACATGATGACAATTAATTCATATCTTTCAATAATCACTCTCAACGTGAATGGCCTAAATGCTCCCATAAAACGGCACAGGGTTGCAGATTGGATAAAAAGACAGGACCCATCCATATGCTGTCTACAAGAGACTCATTTTGAACCTAAAGATACATCCAGACTGAAAGTGAAGGGATGGAGATCTATCTTCTATGCCAGCGGACCTCAAAAGAAAGCTGGGGTAGCAATTCTTATATCAGACAAATTAGATTTTAAATTAGTCTGTAATAAGAGACACAGAAGGACACTATATCATTCTTAAAGGGTCTATCCAACAAGAAGATCTAACAATTGTAAATATCTATGCCCCCAACATGGGAGCAGCCATCTACAAAGCCAACTGTTAACCAAAATAAAGAGTCATATTGATAACAATACGTTAATTGTAGGAGACCTCAATACTCCACTCTCAGCAATGGACAGATCATCTAAGCAGAAAATCAACAAGGAAACAAGAGCTTTGAATGATACATTGGACCAGATGGACGTCATAGATATTTATAGAACAGTCCACCCTAAAACAACAGAATACTCATTCTTCTCGAGCGTGCATGGAACTTTCTCCAGAATAGACCATATACTGGGTCATAAATCAGGTCTCAACCGATACCAAAAGATTGAGATTATTCCCTGCATATTCTCAGACCACAATGCTCTAAAAATGGAACTCAATCACAAGAAAAAATTTGGCAGAAATTCAAACAGTTGGAAGCTAAAGACCAGTCTGCTCAAGAATGTTTGGGTCAACCAAGCAATCAAAGAAGAACTTAAACAATTCATGGAAATCAATGAGAACGAAAACACATCAGTCCAAAACCTATGGGATACTGCAAAGGCGGTCCTAAGGGGGAAATACATAGCCATCTAAGCCTCACTCAAAAAAATAGAAAAATCCCGAATTCACCAACTAACTCTACACCTTAAAGAACTAGAGAAAAAGCAACAAACGATGCCTAAGCCACGCATTAGAAGAGAAATAATTAAAATTAGAGCAGAAATCAATGAATTAGAAACCAGAAACACAGTAGATCAGATCAACGAAACTAAAAGTTGGTTCTTTGAAAGAATAATAAGATTGATAAACCACTGGCCAGACTTATCCAAAAGAAGAAAGGACCCAAATTAATAAAATTATGAATGAAAGGGGAGAGATCACGACTAACACTAAGGAAATAGAAACAATTATTAGAAATTATTATCAATAACTATATGCCAATAAACTGAGCAATCTGGATGAAATGGAGGCCTTCCTGGAAACCTATAAGCTGCCAAGACTGAAACAGGAAGAAACTGACAACCTGAATAAGCCAAAAACCAGTAACGAGATTGAAGCAGTGATCAAAAACCTCCCAAAAAACAAGAGTCCAGGGCCTGATGGATTCCCTGGGGAATTCTACCAAACATTCAAAGAAGAAATAATACCTATTCTACTGAAGTTGTTTCAAAAAATAGAAACAGAAGGAAAACTTCCAAACTCATTCTATGAGGCCAGCATTACCTTAATCCCCAAACCAGGCAAAGACACCATCAAAAAGGAGAATTTCAGACTGATATCCCTGATGAATATGGATTCCAAAATCCTCGACAAAATCCTAGCTAATAGGATCCAATAATACATTAAAAGGATCATCCACCACGACCAAGTGGGATTTATCCCCGGGATGCAAGGTGGTTCAACATTCGCAAATCAATCAGTGTGATAGAACACATTAATAAGAGGAGGGAGAAGAACCATATGGTCCTCTCAATTGATGCAGAAAAAGCATTTGACAAAATACAACATCCTTTCCTGATTAAATCTCTCCAGAGTATGGGAATAGAGGGAACATTCCTCAAGCTCATAAAATCCATCTATGAAAAACCCACAGTGAATATCATCCTTAATGGGGAAAAGCTGAGAGCCTTTCCCTTAAGATCAGGAACACGTCGGGCGCCTGGGTGGCTCAGTTGGTTGAGCGACTGCCTTCGGCTCGGGTCATGGTGCTGGAGTCCCTGGATTGAGTCCCGCATTGGGCTCCCTGCTCGGCAGGGAGCCTGCTTCTCCCTCTAACCCTCCCCCATCTCATGTACTCTCTCTCTCTCTCTCATTCTCACTCTCTCAAATAAATAAATAAGTCAAAAAAAAAAAAAAGATCAGGAACACGTCAAGGGTGCCCACTCTCACCACTGTTGTTCAACATAGTACTAGAAGTCCTAGCAACAGCAATCAGACAACAAAAAGAAATAAAAGGTATTCAAATTGGCAAAGAAGAAGTCAAACTCTCTCTTTTCGCAGACGACATGATACTTTATGTGGAAAACCCAAAAGACTCCACTCCCAAATTACTAGAACTCATACAGCAATTCAGTAATGTGGCAGGATACAAAATCAATGCACAGAAATCAGTTGCTTTCTTATACACTAACAACGCAACTGCAGAAAGAGAAATTAAAGAAACGATTCCATTTACAATAGCACCAAAACCCGTAAGATACCTTGGAATAAACCTAACCAAAGAGGTAAAGGATCTATACTCTAGCAACTACAAAACACTCATGAAAGAAATTGAAGAAGGCACAAAAAGATGGAAAAATATTCCATGCTCATGGACGGAAGAATAAACATTGTTAAAATGTCTATGCTATCCAGAGCAATCTATACCTTCAATGCCATCTCGATCAAAATTCCAATGACATTTTTCAAAGTGCTGGAACAAACAATCCTAAAATTTGTATGGAATCAGAAAAGACCCCGAATCGCCAAGGAGATGTTGAAAAAGAAAAACAAAGCTGGGGGCATCACGTTGCCCGATTTCAAGCTATATTACAAAGCAGTGATCACCAAGACAGCATGGTACTGGCACAAAAACAGACATATAGACCAATGGAACAGAATAGAGAACCCAGATATGGACCCTCAACTCTATGGTCAAATAATCTTTGACAAAGCAGGAAAAAACATGCAATGGAAAAAAGACTCTTCAATAAATGGTGCTGGGAAAATTGGACAGCCACATGCAGAAGAATGAAACTCGACCATTCTCTAACACCATTCACAAAGATAAACTCAAAGTGGATGAAAGACCTCAATGTGAGACAGGAATCCATCCAAATCCTAGAGGAGAACATAGGCAGTAACCTCTTTGACATCACCCACAGCAACTTCTTTCAAGATACATCTCCAAAAGCTAGTGAAACAAAAGCAAAAATGAACTTTTGGGACTTCATCAAGATAAAAAGTTTCTGCACAGGAAGGGAAACAGTCAACAAAACAAAGAGGCAACCCACAGAATGGGAGAAGATATTTGCAAATGAGACTACAGATAAAGGGCTGGTATCCAAAATCTATAAAGAACTTCTCAAATTCAACACCCAAAAATCAAATAATCAAGTCAAGAAGTGGGCAGAAGTGATGAACAGACACTTCTCTGAAGAAGACATACAAATGGCTAACAGACACTTCTCTGAAGAAGACATACAAATGGCTAACAGACACATGAAAAAATGTTCATCATCATTAGCCATGAGGGAAATCCAAATCAAAACCACACTGAGATACCACCTTACACCAGTTAGAATGGCAAAAATGGACAGGGAATGAAACAACAAATGTTGGAGAGGTTGTGGAGAAAGGAGAACCCTCTTACACTGTTGGTGGGAATGCAAGTTGGTACAGCCACTTTGGAAAACAGTGTGGAGGTGCCTCAAAAATTTAAAAATAGAGCTACCCTATGACCCAGCAATTGCACTACTGGGTATTTACCCCAAAGACACAGATGTAGTGAAAAGAAGGGCCATATGCACCCCAATGTTCATAGCAGCAATGTCCACATTAGCTAAGCTGTGGAAAGAGCCGAGATGCCCTTCCACAGATGAATGGATAAAGAAGATGTGGTCCATATATACAATGGAATATTACTCAGCCATCAGAAAAGATGAATACCCAACTTTTACATCAACATGGATCAACATGGACTGGAGGAGATTATGCTAAGTGAAGTAAGTCAAGCAGAGAAAGTCAATTATCATATGGTTTCACTTATTTGTGGAACATAAGGAATAACATGGAGGACATTAGGAGAAGGAAGGGAAAAATGGGCGGGGGGAATTGGAGGGAGAGATGAACCATGAGAGACTATGGACTCTGAGAAACAAACTGCGGGTTTTAGAGGGAAGGGGGGAGGGGGGATTGGTTAGCCCGGTGGTGGGTATTAAGGAGGGCACATACTGCATGGAGCACTGGGTGTTATATGAAAACAATGGATCGTGGATCACTACATCAAAAACTAATGATGTATTGTATGGTGACTAACATAACATAATAAAATTAAAAACTACCAAAAAAACCCAACAACATTATTCCTGTTTTTAGGACATTCACATGCTTATTTTTAAATGTCATTTAAATGTCATTTACTTTTATTCAAGTAAATAAATTGTCACAAAAGCAAAAAAAACCCAAAAAACCCCATAGCCTTTGAGGTTATCTCTTCTACTGGACAGAATTCAGTTGTATCTTTGCTAGACAGAAATTTACAAGTTAGCAAGTAACTTCACAGAGTCTCAACTTTTATCAGTAGTAAATAACAAGTTATATAAAGGTATATTCTCTAACGAAGTAATCTTTGGGTAGGATTGTGCGTCTATAGGACATCGAAAGGACATACTGCCTTCTCTTTGTCTTTTAACTTTTGGATAATTTTTCTTGACACAAAGCAATGTGGGAACCTAGGTTTTCTGACTCTAAGTCCAGATTTCTTTCCATTCTACTTCCCTGCCTCTTCATAGTATAATTTTTAATACTAGAGTAGTTGGCTAACTTTTGCAAAATTAGCTAGTCTTTGTTATTAGTTTTCCTTTTTGATACACTTTCCTTTGTTATACAGGGATGGTGATAGAGTTTTCTTTCTCAGAGAAATAGTGTGTAACTCAATGGATATTTGTAGAATTTGCATAAATACCCAAGATGAGAAATTAAAATTATAGCTTATCTACTCTTTTATGACATTTGTTACCAAATTTCAGAGTCATTGTAAACATTCTTGATTTTTGATTAAATAATCAGAATTTATAAAATGGTGTGTTTGATCAGATTAGCCTTTACATATTTTGAACAAAATACCGGTGAACCATTTTAAGTAGTAGGTGAAAATTTGTTCACATTAAACAAGATAATTGCCTAACAGTTAAGCATTGCATTACTTACTAACAATTTTTTCCTGGCCCTGAAGTGGTTATCTTTAGGTGTCATTTAACTCACCAGTGGTTTTTTTTTTTTAATGCTTTTTAAGAAGGTTGGGATGCTTTATTCAGTTTAGCCCTCAAGCAATTAGGCAAATCAGTTACCATGGTAACAGAAGGTATTAATTTCCTTACCTTAGTTAAAGGTTTTTTTTAAGACTATTTATTTGAGAGAGAGAACGCATGTGAGGAAAGGGATGGAGGAGCCGAGGAGCTGAAGGAGAGAATATCAAGCAGACTCTGTCTAGTCGTGAGCCTGACTCAGGGCTCCATCCCAGGAACCGTGAGATCCCTTACCTGAGCTGAAACCAACAGTCCGAGGTTTAACCGACTGAGCCACCCAGGCACCCCAGCATTAGTTGAAGGTTTTAGGAGCAAAGACATCTCTGAGCTAACCCACTGAAACCCAGCTTTCTATGAAACAGGAGTTAGTTTGTCCATTCTCTAGAAGATGATACCATTTCAAGTAGAAAAATGTACTCTTGAGATGAATTTCTACTCTGACAGAGCGAAGTAGAGTATGATTTAAAAGCTAGGTAATTAAAGAGCTATCCCTTCTTAGTTTAATATGGGATACAGTTGGTCTTAATTTTCCTGTATTTGTTCTAACTTAAATCTTGAATCTTATGGGTATATTTCTATTGCCATGAACTAACAGGCACTAAACGTGCCTGCAGTAGACAGCTTTCCTACTATCTAATTGATGTCAAATAAAATCATTTAAGATGAAGTTTTTCAAAACCTAATTCCTAATTTTAGGAGATAATCTCTTAACATTTAATGGGCTAATATTACTAACCCTGTATAGTAAGCCTACTCATTTAGGTATCATGAAGTCTATTTTGCAAGTAATATATCAAAAAGGTTTTAGTAAGAAGTTGTATTCTTATTAGGTATTTTATCACTGTATTATGGTGATTAAAAAAATTGCTGTCGTTGTTAATGCCAGTAGCATTGGACATTTTCCAGTTTTAGACCATTTTGTCTATGTTCTGTAGCAGGAGTTGGCAAACTTGTGGTGGGTCACATTTGACTTGCTGCTTGTTTTTGTACTATGAGCTAAATGGTTTTTACATTTTTAAGTGGCTAAGAAAAAATCAGAAGAAAAATTTTATGAAATCTGTATAAATCTAGATTTCATTGTCTATAAAGTCTTATTGGAACATAGCCATGCTTATTTAAGTATTTATGATATTTGAGCCACAATGTCTGACTTGGTAGTTGCAACAGAGACAATCTGCCATGAGGCCTAGAATATTTACTGTTTGGCTCTTTATAGAAAAAGTTTGCTAACTCTTGTTCTAGAGTATTAAAAAATGTAGCCTTGGTTGTTCATTAAAAACAAACAGACAAACAACCTTTCCCCTTTTCTGGGCATACTTTCCCCCCGATTGCTAAAAGTAATGCATGTTCTTATAGAAAATTTGGAACATATAGAAAAGTATAAAGAAGAAAATAAAAAACCATCTTCAGTTGTGGGATAACCACTAATATTTTGTTCTACATTGCTCCAGACCTGTAAAAATATCAAATATGTGTATATGTGTATATGTATGCCTATATATATATAGGTGTATATATATGTGTGTGCATGTATACATATGTCCCTCTATGTAGAATATGTATATATATACATATGCAAATACATACATATTTATTGGGTAAAATTAGAGTCTAACTTGCTTTTTCACTTGATAAATTATGTTTTTAATGGTTGCATAGTGCTCTGTTTTATGGATATGACATAATTTATTATTTAACTATTTTACCGTTGTCGGACATGTCTGTTTTCAACTCTTTATCATTATAAATATTGTATATTACATTGTATATCTTAAATACTATCATATATAACAAGAATGACTATCCTTGTATATAAATCTTTCTGAGGAATGCTGGTGTTTTGGGTGAGATTAATTCTTAAAAATGAAACTATGTGTAAAACTAGAGAATTATTTTGAGGGAAATGTTGGTAGTGCAGGAAAATACTTCCTTGGCCTGCCTTCATGAAAAAGATGGCTTTCATTTAGCCTCCGCTCTGGTTAAGCATAATAATTTTCACACCAGACCATCAAACCAGCCCTTAAATAAGTTGACTGGTAAAGCATATAGTTGATACTGTAGTAGATGGATTAGAGGAACTGGGTCCATGTCCCACTCTGGCTTCATAGTTTATACTCACAATTCGGCAGCTTGGGAAGGTAGATTTCTTGTGTGCATGCTCCTAGCATTATTATTGAAGCCATAGAGAAAAGTGGAGTAATGCTCCAGTCTAGTGTGAGTTGACACAGTAGACTCAGAAATGGGGGTAGAAGGGGATGTGCTCCATTCCTAGGGTAATTCACTTGCTACAGCTCTAATTAAGTAGATGTTCCAGCCAAACACTCTGTCCTCTGTATGCTTCTATAAAGGAAATGCCATTTGTTAGCACATTCCTAGTTTTTTGCCATCACTCACTCCATAGAGTTCCTACAAAAACGTACCCAAGTATTTCACTCAAAGAATGATTTGTAAATGTGTATTGACTTTAAAAATTACTATGGATATCCATACCAGCTGCTTGGTACCGGTCTGTCTACAGCAGAAGTAGTAAATTGGAAGGCCCGCAGGCCAAATTTTGGCCTGTAGAGGGGTCTTGAATATTGCTCTTAAATGGAAGATTGCATGGTGCAATTTCTTCATCTTTGGAAAAACTGGGAGATCTGGTAACACTGGGTCCATACTGGCAAGAGTTAGCTGGAGCAAAGTTAGTGGCTTCCAATTTGTGCTGTAGCATAGTGATATGGGTTATAAGGTAAGATTTTGATGGCTGCGTATTTTTTATAGTTTTTAAACATATAAAAGCATTTTATGAAACATTTAAAGATTTATAATAGGTGAAATTATATTTGAACATTATTCTATATGGTGATCCTTTTGTAAACTACTTGAGTTAAGTAACTGTTCTAAAGAAACGAGTCACAGCAGCCATACTCTCAGTTTCAAAGGGGAAAAATACTTTATTGATATTATAAAGTAAAAAACCTAGTGGAAATAGAAGAAAAGGGAAATCTATGCATAGATGAAGGCAATAGTAAGCAGTAAAGGAGAATAAGATAGAGTTACATCAGTGAGGGACACCATGAATTCCGTTTGGAGGCATCTTTGAGCTCACCGAGTAGACACTGTGAGCAAAGCTCACCCTCCTGAGTTGAAAAAATTTATGGACAAGAAATTATCATTGAAATTAAATGGTGGCAGACGTGTCCAAGGAATATTGCAGGGGATCGATCCGTTTGTGAATCTTGTGATAGATGAATGTGTGGAGATGGCAACTAGTGGGCAACAGAACAGTATTGGAATGGTGGTAATATGAGGAAATAGTATCATCATATTAGAAGCCTTGGAGCGAGTATAAACAATGGGTGTGTTCATCAGAAGAAATCAATTGCTTCCACATGTCCCCTCCATAGTACCTATTTTACTACAATATAAAAATCAGGTCGTTTGCATTTTCATATTGAACTTTTTTGTTAAATAAACTTTTATAATAGTAAAAAAAAAAAAGAGTTACATCCGATTGGGTACTTACAACATCTAACCTCATTAACTGGGGAACCCTTTGGGGACAGCCAGACTGGGGTTCCAGCCAGGCCTGGGTGCAGTGTCTTCCCCTCAGGTGAGACTTCCAACTGACCATCCCCATAAGGGTGGTATTTATAGGGCAAATGACCAGGTGTGAAGTTAAACATTTGTTTGCCTCTGTGTGGTTTGGAGCGAGCAGCATTTCTGTGTTATCATGTCTTTACATCTTCAAGGAGCCTGGGCCATATGTGCTTGCCTCTCCTCTTGGATTCTATTCTGGGGGGCCAGCCCAGGCTGGAGCCAGAGGGGATGCAAGGCAAAATTTATAGCTCTTGGTGTCTAGACCAGAAGGGCCAGTTCTGACCTGAAGGCTAGCTAATGTCCACTAGCCAGGCTCCTGAGATCACTCAGCAGCATGTCTCACACACGACATTCTTTAACCTGCCTGCCTCTGTGCAGGTCTGGGTGGTCTGTTACGCAGGACCAATCACAGAAACTTCCGTCCGTACAGTACAGTAACATGGATGGCTGTGCATGGTAAACATGGTCAGACAGGGTTGTTCTCTGGCTATATTTTGTAGCACTTCCTCCTGACTTTCCTGTTAAATAATTATTTATCCTAATTATTATTTTAATTTTGTATGTGTATATTATTTAATAATTGGGAAAGTTATATGTGTTTGTGTATATAAACTTCTTTCTTTCTTTTTAAGTAGGCTCCACACAGGGCTTACACTCACAACTCGGAGATCAAGACCTGAGCTGAGATTAAGAGTTGGATGCTTAACTGACTGAGCCACCCCGGTGCCCCAAAATTCTTTCATTTTTGTCTTAATTTTTGTAATTATTTTACTGCTAACAGAAAAGAGCATGATTGTTAGCTAATTCTTATCAGTATTTTCTAACAGAAAACAATGAATTTTGTTAATTTTCTTGCTTGTTATTTAATTTTTAATTATTTATCTATTATGGCCTTTTTGATGTGACAATTTGTCAAACCCTGATTATGATAGAATTTCATAATATGTTTGTTTTTAGAATTTATACTAGTGTTATATCTAAAAATAATCAATAATTGAACATAATACAATTCCATTGATTTAATGGAAATATAGACCTCTGTAACTTCAGAAGCTCATTTAAAAATATTTTTGATTATAAGTGTATTTTGCTTAAAAAATTTAAGCAAAATTTTATTAAACTAACTGAAAATATTTCAGTACACTGTTTTTGTTTAGTCTTTTTCATTAAGGAAGTTTTTTGGGATAAGATTTGTTAAAAAAAACATAAGAATTTAGACAAACTAAAAAATTGACAAGAAACGTTTCCCAAGGAATGAAGGATTTATAGTATTTAAAGTACTTTATTTTTTAAGTATTTTATATTCAAATAAATTTAATTTCTGCAGGTATTTGCTTTCCCACTGTAATGCCTAATTTATTGATTAAAGCTGTAAAGTCATCTGATTTGTGAGTTAAATGTAACACTAAATATTTCATCAATAATTAGTCTCTAAAGTAAAAAATTATCTCAGAATTATATGATGTTTCCATAATTCTTTACAGGCTAAATCAAATGAAATAGGGGTGTCAAACAAAATACTCTGGTACCTTCTCATAAAACGGCTATTTTACTAAAAAAAGTTTGAATTTTTGAAATAATATTTGAGCACAAAATAACAAAATTCTTTTTTTTTTTTTAAGATTTTATTTATTTATTTATTTAAGAGAGAGAGAGCATGAGCTCGGTGCGGAGGGGCAGAAGGAGAAGCAGACTCCCCACTGAGCAGGGAGCCCTACTCAGGGCTCGATCCCAGAACCCTGGGACCATGACCTGAGCTGAAGGTAGACACTTAACTGAGCCACCCAGGCGCCCAGAGAACAAAATTCTTTTAAGAGGTTGTGATTATCAGATTGAGCTCAAGAGCTCAAGAAGTTACAGGATTGCACAATTAGTAAAGCCCAGATACTTTGCTAGTTTGCCAAATGTGCTCTTTTTTTCCTGCCTGTGTGGAGCACTGTGTTAGGGATCAGTAAGGCAAAAGAAATGGAAAAATTGCCATTCTCAATTATTCTGTTAGAAGATATGTTTAAGATTTGTCAAAGACATAGAAGACAGTACTAATTCAGAAGATTATTTAATGAAAAAGGTGTTCATTGCAGATATGAATCCATAAATGTTAGTAATGGGCCTCAGTTAGAAAGCTGTACAGAATCCTTGAGGAAGAATGCTTGAGAGGACATTATTTGCTTGGCAAAGAAGTTTTAAAACTGAATTATTCAAAGGGAATATCTTGAAACATACAAAATTTTATGAAAACAGTGAAAGTCTGGGACTGGTAATAACAGGAAGGTTTAGGCTGTACATTTAGTTCAATATAAAAAAAAAACCAACCCTGATATTCTAAGTAATAAGTTGTCTTATTCACAGAGAAGCTCCTATATATTAAACTTTGCCTGTAGTTGAGTTCCACATTAAATGAAGTCATAAAAATGGTGAACCTAATGAAGTCTAAGCTACTATAGTACCTTCTTTTCAGCTTTAGGTGAATAAATGTGGCTAGCTATTTCAATAATTAAGTATATTGACAGTCTAAAAGAAGATTTATAAACTAAAAGAAAATTTCAAATTATTCCATGTGAATGGTTTTTACTTTGCAAATTTGTTGAAGTATAGTTATCGGCTTCAATAAATAGTATTCTTAACTGACATTTTGAGCACCTGAATTAACTTAAAAGTGCAATGATGATGTGGAAAATATATTAACATGTACTGACAAAGTTTGTGGATTCGGAGTGATAATTCAGCTTTGGGAGAGTGAAGTTAAAATAGTTTTAAAAGTGACATTTAATTGGTATCATTTGAGTTCTAAGGATGAATTAATAATACTTGCAGAGCAAATTCAGCGTATGCCTGTGACAGAGCTTTAGCACACTATATTGAAATACTTGATACAAAAAATTCATTTATATTCAAAACTTGTTTATATCATCAGAAGGAATTAACATAGTTTTCAGTAGAAGAAAAGGAGAGGCTGTTAGGTTTAAAGAACTTTAGCATTCTTGAAGTACAATTTAAAGAGGTCGAGTTGTTGGAATGCTGGTTAATAGTGAAAAAGGAGTTTTCATTTTCAGCCTTTTAGAGCAGAGCCTCTTGCCATTTGCTACCACTTGTGCTAATAAAGCTTCTCTGTGATGGTTGCTATATGGAATATTAAGAAAATGTTAAAAGGTTTTAATCAGGAGTTGTATGTAGCCATCTTAAACAAAAAGCCTAGGGGCGCCTGGGTGGCTCAGTCATTAAGCGTCAGCCTTCGGCTCAGGTCATGATCCCAGGGTCCTGGGATCGAGTCCCACATCGGGTTCCCTGCTCGGCAAGAAGCCTGCTTCTCCCTCTCCCATTCCCCCTGCTTGTGTTCTTGCTCTCGCTGTCTCTCTCTCTGTCAAATAAATAAATAAAATCTTAAAAAAAAAAACACAGAAAGCCTAATATGCAAAAGTTATGTTCATCTAAACAACTTAGTTTCTTGTATAAAAAATTTAATTTTACAATGAAGGTATAATGCAATTTTTACAAAATGTCATATACACACTCCCAGATCACCTTCCTAGTATGCTATAAAAATATTTTCATTTTCTGAATGTGCCGTCAAGTTGAAAATGTTGTAGACTCCTGGTATAGACCTTCGTTTGTAAATGAAGTGGGCATCGAGAACAATCATGTATTTGAGAAAAATCAACGCTATCAAGCTTGCTTAGCTGAATAGTTGACCCTTGATAAAAAATAATTTCTAGGGGCACCTGGGTGGCTCAGTTAAGCGTCTGCCTTTGGCTCAGGTCATGATCTCTGGTCCTGGGATTGAGCCCCATATCGGGCTCCTTGCTCAGCGGGGAGCCTGCTTCTCCCTCTTCCTCTGCTACTCCCCCTGCTTGCACTGTCTCTCTCTGTCAAATAAATAAAATCTTTAAAAAAATAATTTCTAAACAAAAAAACCTAAAAGTCTTTATAAGTATTATCAGTGGATTCAGCAGGAAATGTGTTAATAAAAGAACCGAAGAGGATGGATGGAGGGAGGTGGGTGGAGGATGGGCTAATGGGTGATAGGTATTAAGGAGGGCACTTGTTATGATGAGCGCTGGGTGTTATATATAAGTGATGAATCACTAAATTCTACCCCTGAAACCAATATTACACTATATGTTAACTATCTAGAATTTAAATAAAAATTTGAAAAGGAAAAAAAAATAATTGAAAGTGGTTGAAAAGGAAAATTGCAGGGTAAGAAAATTGCATGTATAATTCCCTCAATAAAATACTCAGTGGAATTACTGTGATAGAACAAATATGGCTGAAAACGAAATAGATATTTGTTGAATGAACTGAACAGCTGGTCCTAGGATGCCTACTTGATCTTTCCTGTCTTAGAGTGCTTCTAGAGGAGTTGTACTGATGAGCTCAGTGTTCTGGTGGTCTAGGTCTTGAGATTACAATTTGGGAGACCTGTGAATAGAGAAATTGCCTCCTAATACTTCAGTGGAAGACTTAGAATCTTTGTCCTGTTCGCAGCTTCCTGAGGGACTTTAAGAGCAGATGACTGCTGATGGTAAACAGTTTTACAGGCAAAGGAAAGTAACAGCCCAACTAAGGAAGCCAGCATCAGTGGAAAGAAGACCGAAGAACACCCAGAATAGGAGACTTTTATTGAAACAGATATTTGAACTAGATTATAACTTTTATAAAAGAAAGAAATAATAGGGACTAAACTAGAGCAATAAAGAAACTTTCTGGAACTAACAATCAAGATCTTAACATTATAAAAATTCAGTAGACAAACTGAAAAGGACTATCACCATTGGGAGTGAAATTAGCATCTTGGAAGTCAAGTGTAAAAAGTATCTTAAAATACAAAGAACAAAATTAAAGAGATGGTAGTCAGGAAGGAAAAAAAAGAGTCTAGGAGAAGAAATCCAGGCAGGAAGAAGTTCACCAGCATGTGAATAAATGTTGTAGAAGGAAAAAAGGGAAGAGATAGTGGCGGTTAATAACTAAATAATAACCAAACTAGAAATAGGGGTATATTAGTTTGCTGCAGGTGCCGTAGTTAAGTGCTGCAAACTCCATGATTAACAGAAATTTATTGTCTCATAGTTTTGGAGGCCAGAAGTCCTAAATCAAGTTGTTGGTGAGTTGTTTCCTTTGGAGGGTGGTGGGGGAGGGATCTGTTCGAGACCTTCTCTTTGTGGCTTGTAGATGGATGGCTCTTTCTCCATGTGTTTATTCACATCATCTTCTCTCAGTGCATGTCTGTCCCCTTTTTGGATTAGAGACCAAACTCAGTTTGGATTAGAGACCACTGTAATAACCTTGTTTAAATTTGATTACCTCTGTAATGACTTTTTCCAAATAAAGAGCCACATGCTGAAGTACTGAGGTTAGAACTCCCAACACTTTTTTTTTTTTGAGGAGGGATATAATTCAACCCATATTGAGGGGAAATTTTTCTGATCTTAAGAAAAAGACTTCCAAGGACTCACTGATCCCAAGGCGAATAGAGTTTATGCTTAGGCTCCTTAAAATACAAAAATCCTTGAAAGTCTTTCAAGCTCCCAGATGGGAAATAGATGACTTACAATAGAAAAAGCATCAGAGAAATAATGGATTTCTTACTTGCAGCATCAAAAGGTAGAAGACAGTAAGAATATCTACAGACTGCTGAGGGACTGTTATACTCAGCCAACACATCATTCTATCTGTTTGAAGAAATACATTTTCACATATACAGGGAATCAGAGTTTATTACCTTCGTATTCTACCTGATGAAAATAATTTAAAGAGTTCTCTAAAGAATCGAGTCAGAACAAAAGTTCAAGAGGGGTAAGACAAAGGGAAGAGGAAACCATAGTAAACAATATATTTACATATAACAGATGATGAAATTTATAATAAAAATGTTTAAAAAGTAGTAAGGATTGTTGAAAAAGAAAAGCAATACTAAGAAAACTAACAGGCTGTAACCAAAACCACATCAACAAAGAGCAGTCATTAGAAGGGTGTGGAATTAAAAACAGGACAGTGCAAGTATAGGGTCATGGTGGGGAAGGGATATTGTTACAGTATTTTCCTGAGATAGTATGGTAATAGTAGGATGGAAAAAAATTGATGTTTTGTCATTGATAATGGAAAAAGAGTATGAATGGTAATTTCAGCCAATCAGGAAAAATGAAAAAAGTAAGAACTGAAGAAAGTAAGATAAATACTAATCAAAGTAAGATGAAAGAGAAAACCCATGTTCTTACACTAAATGCAAATGAGATGAATTACCCTATTGAAAGACCTGTTCAATGGGACTATTCAAAACAAAAAAATAGAAAAATAAAAAAATAATAAAAATCCCAGGTGTATATTGTTTAGGGGCAGCCTTTAAAAAAAGTCACCCAGATTGAAAAGTAGCAGATAATGGTAAATAGACAGGCAGGATGATTCCAGGAAAGTCCAAACCGAAGCAAATCAAAGTATATTACAGATCTTATTTGACTTAGAACTTCCTGGATAGACCACCGGAAGCTGAAAATGTATTTCATACATCTAACCTCCCGAACATCATAGCTTAGCCTAGCTGACCATAAACGTGCTCAGAACACTTAGATTAGTCTACAGTTGGCTAAAATCATCTGACAGAAAGACTATTTTATAATAAAGTATTGCATATCTCATGCAATTTATTGAATATTATACTGAAAGTGAAAACCAGAATGGTTGCATGGTTACAGGATGGTTGTCAGCGTATTGGTTGTTTATTCTTTTTTTTTTTTTTTTAAAGATTTTATTTATTTATTCGTGAGAGACAGAGAGAGAGAGAGAGGCAGAGGGAGAAGCAGGCTCCCAAGGAGCAGGGAGCCCGATGCGGGACTCGATCCCAGGACCCCGGGACCATGACCTGAGCCGAAGGCAGACGCTTAACCATCTGAGCCACCCAGGCGCCCTTGGTTGTTTATTCTTGTGACTGTGTGGCTGACCTGGAGCTGCCCATGTCACCACAGAAGGTCATACACACATGACTAGCACAAGAAAAGATCCGAGTTCAAAATCTCAAGTATGGTTTCTAGTGAATGTGTATTGCTTTTGCACTATTGTAATGTTGAAAAATCCCAAGTCAAACCATTGTTAGTCAGGGACCATCTGTATTTATTTCAAAGAGGAATTTAAGATCTTTTAATGGTACAAGATGAAGTGTTATGAGATGATAAAAGACTTGATTTTAGAAAAAGACTTGTCAAAGTTGTTTATACTCAACAACATAACAGCTAAATATATAAATAAAAAATTCTATTATTCAATGACTCAGATCCCTTCCGAGAATAACCTTTATCTGATCAACGATTAAAATCTTTAGGTATCTTGAAGAATTTCCTTGTTGCAAATTATTCTGCAACCTTAATTTGCTGTGTGCTTTTATCTGTCCTGAGATCTAAGTAAATTTGACAAAGATGTTAGGTCTGTAAACAAGTTTACTTTTAAATTCTTTGCCTAGAAGCATCTAGACAGAATTTTGTGTGTAAAAAGAAATTTTACATCTGAAAACTAGCCATTTCAAATTAAAATTATTTTAGTGTTATAGGTGGCTTCAGGGAAGAGTTACTGAAGTTTATTTCTGTTTTGGCAGTGTGAGTGAATTACTTACAAAATTCTAAGATTTTATAGTTGTTTTTATAGAGTTGTCTATTATTTGCAGAAACCACAATTTTCTGGCAGTTTTGCAAATTATCTACTCTGTGTATAGCAAAAACTTGTTTTCCGACTTCATAAAAATAATATTTTAAGATTAAGAACAAAATATATATAAAAGTACACTTTGGGGTCAATTTTTAACTCTTGTTTTAAGAGTTTTGAATTTGTGACACATATAAATGTATTAATAACTACTAACATTTGTAAAACGTTTTATAAAAACATGTTTTACATATTTTATCTCATTAATATAATATAAATGTAACACCCAAACTTGAGTTGTCCATTCTGATTCAGTGAATCATAGATCTTACCCAAAGCCAAACTTTGTTAATGATTCAAAGAATACAAGCAAGCACCAAGTGCAGATGGCATATTCTTTTTTTGGAGGATCCCCAGACTGTCAGACACAGATTCCAAAAATGTCCTTTTCTTTTGCAATAGGACACATTATGGTTTTGGATTAACAGAATAGTTTTGAGCAATGTGTGCAAAAAAATAAATAAATAAATTGCACAAAGGAAGTTGTGTTGGTTTTGGAACTTCTCTGTTTTTTTTTTTTTTTTTAAAGATTTTATTTATTTATTTGACAGAGAGAGACACAGCGAGAGAGGGAACACAAGTAGGGGGAGTGGGAGAGGGAGAAGCAGGCTTCCCGCGGAGCGGAGCAGGGAGCCCGATGCGGGGCTCAATCCCAGGACCCTGGGATCATGACCTGAGCCGAAGGCAGACGCTTAACCGACTGAGCCACCCAAGCGCCCCTGGAACTTCTCTGTTTTATATTCTCTTAGTTACACAGCTTACTTGACTACTCCCCATTTTTCAGCCATAAATTAATAAATGCATAATTCCAGGCTCATTTGTGATGAGCAGTCCAGATAATTGAGCTATATCTTGCGAACAGCATTTTCTAGATAGGTACTCTCGTATTTTTCTTTTTTTTTTTTTGAGATTTTATTTATTTATTTGACAGAGAGACAGCGAGAGCCGGAACACAGGCAGGAGGTATAGGAGAGGGAGAAGCAACTACCCGCTGAGCAGGGAGCCTGGGGCTGGTTCCCAGGACCCTGGGATCGTGACCTGAGCCAAAGGCTGACGCTTAATGACTGATCCCCCCAGGCGCCCCTCTTTGGTATTTTTCTGCTAGTAAGTATCATTGATAGGTTTATAAGGCTACCTTCTGGTTTGAGGTCATTAGTGTATTACTGGGATCCAGGGCTGAGGTCTTTCATTTCCCCTCCCCCAGTAGGTTGAGTGGATTACCAACCTGTTCTTAACCCTTTCCTTCCCAATGCGTAAGAGTGGTGGAGTTGGTTCTATATAGAAAATTTTGCTACAGTAATCTTTTAAAAGTTTCCTTTATAAATTATCAGTGTTCTCAGTTTTGGGGGTTCATGCTTGAGAAAATGAGCAATTAAAATGGATACCTGCTGATACTGTGTAATTTTTTCAGGGTTTATATTGCTAAGTATCCAATAGGGATAACAGGTTATCCCTAAATCATAAATAGTTGCTGTGATTATTTCATATTAACATATTTCATCATAAGAATCTTCAGGTATATATTTAAAACTGCTGCCCCTTTACTAGAAATTTGAGATAATAGGAACTAAGGTTGGAGTTGGAAAGATTTATTAAGAACTTAAAGCTACTTCAATGTAGTATGTTAGGTCACACCAGAGTATGGATCCATTTGCCATTTAACAAAAAGAGTTTGTCATGGTTCTCCTATTCATTGTGTTTTCTATAACCATTCTTTACATGTGGTTTACATTGAGAAGAGCCCTCACAGCTAGTAACAGATTTTTAAAAATATCCTCTGTGAAACTCTTATTCTTAGGGAAATTTGTTCACTTACTAGGCCAAGAGCTTAATAAAAAAAACTCTTAATATAAGAAAGCTGTTCTGTCTAAAAATTCATTTTTCAAGTAGACGTGAGCAAGTCCAACAGTTTGCGGAGTTTACTTAGATCTTAGGACAGATGATAAGAAAATTAAAGATGTCAAAATCTGTAAGAATTCACACACCCAAGGATTGTCGTTAGTGATGAGATAAAGATTATTCTTTGAAAGGATCGTCATAGAATAATAGGATTTTGAAACTACTAGAACCTTAGAACTCAATTAAACTGGCTCACTTATTTTAAAAAGAAGAAATACTACTAAATATATAATTATTAGATCCAGCGTATTATATGTTTCCTTTTGTTTTGCAATTCCAGCTCTTAAAATCTACATGTGGGCCAAATGCCGTAACTTTAAATGTGCATGTTTGGTTCTTCAGTCATATCCACAGGCCTCTCTCTGAGTTTTCTTTCAAAGATTGCACTATATTTATTCACAGAGTAATTGTTTTTTGAATTTTGCAACTAGAGCCTACTAAGATGAATGAAAAAAAGTTGGAAACAACTCCACAGCAGCGGAAACTTCCTGAATGGATGTCTGTGCAGAATGAGACCTGTCCTGCAGTAGAAGGAAAGGTATGTGGTTCACCAATTATTCTTTCAGATGGGAAATTTAGTGTAAATTTGACTGTAAAATCAGTCAGTCCTCACTTGTAAACTGCAGGTCACCATTTAAGTTAGTTGCTGTTGGGTGATTGAACCACAACCTAGTCATTTATTGGGTGAATGGGATTAAATTTTAATGGAGCTTACAAAATGGGGATTCTTTTTTTTTTTTTTAAAGATTTTATTTATTTATTTGAGACAGAGAGAATGAGAGACAGAGAGCATGAGAAGGAGGAGGGTCAGAGGGAGAAGCAGACTCTCTGCCGAGCAGGGAGCCCGATGCGGGACTCGATCCCAGGACTCCAGGATCATGACCTGAGCCGAAGGCAGTCGCTTAACCAACTGAGCCACTCAGGCGCCCCACAAAATGGGGATTCTAACTCTGTATTTTACCTTTTTATCTAGTTTGTATGGTTGACCTTACTAGTTTGTTCTAATTTAGATAATTTAGACAGTATTTATTTTGGTGAATTTTTGTGCATAAGCAAGTTTAAGTTTTCTTAGATTCAAGATCCACCAGCCACTCTTCAGAAACTTAAAGGCAACATTATTACATCTAGAATACTAATATAATTACAGAAAAAAATTAATAAAATAAGTGCTCTTATGAAAATAGGATTAGAAGTTTGCAAATAAGCTTTTTAGAAAAATAATTTTTGGATGGCTTTATTTTTGCTACGTTGTCCTTATGACTTCGTTAGTCTATAGAACATTAGTTGATAAAACTTAGAACTATAATTTGAGTGCTTCACTGAACTTTAATTTTTCCATGAACATCTCTTATTTAACTTTATTTGTGCCTTTCTGTAATCTTATTTAACTCAAGGCATCTATTCAGAAGAGTGTTTTCGAAGATGACCTCCCTTTCTTAGAATTCACTGGATCCATTGTTTATAGTTTTGAAGCTAGTGATTGTTCTTTTCTGTCGGAAGATATTAGGTAAGAGATTTGAATTTTCTAGTTTCATTTGAATTTGGACCCTTAGAAGATAACTATTATAACAGTATTTGTAAGTATACTGAATTTTATAGTTAAGGTGTGTTCCATAGATAATCATTTCTACATGTAGAATATCATTTGACAAGTTCTAATTTTATGTTAAAAAAATCTTAAAATCACTGGATTAAATGTGTAATGTACCTGTTTGTTCATTCATAATCCTTTCTATTACCTAATTTTTTATTACTTTCAGTATTTAAATACTTAAATAAGCACATTGTTTATTTCACCAATGTAGGACCAAAAAATGCAAGAATTATTCAACCTCCAAGTGCCCCTTTTATATTTCATTAAAAATAACAACGTAGTAGTGAATAATGGTTGTGATCAGCTCTGTTGCCTTTAGCAAATGATTCCTAAGAACATTAGAAATGACTGTTAGTATTTTTTAAAATTGCCTTGTTAAATTAGGACTATGCAATAATGCAATCCAAGGCTCTTAAAGCATTTTACAAGGAGAGAAGTAGGGAATTCATTCAGATCTTCTTTGAAGTTGTATACCTGCCTTTTTTTTTTTTTTTAAAACTGTTGTACATTGCAATGGTTAAAAGATACAGAGGTAAGTTAATCTATTTATTAATGATCTTCTGGTGGTAGATGAATTCTAGAAATAGTATTCAGGTGTCCTCACTCCTACTTTGGTTAACTGCCCACTTTTGGGTCTCATTATATAGAACAAAATTTGTCTCATAGAGAAGGTAAAATCTGTCATTTATGATTATATCTTAACTCTACCATCTTACCTTTGTCAGTGCTCTAGCATGTCATATCTAAAGGCAATAAGCTTAAAGTGATTTGAGGAATGTAGTTCCGATGAATTCTGTGTACATTATGATAGGCAGACTTTTTTTTCTTACCCCCACTGGTTACCTTAAAGATTTTTGCTATCACAGGTTTTCAACAATTTGATTATGATATGCCTTTGTGTAGTGTGGTTTGTCTTCATCCTGCTTAGGGTTCATTGAGCTGTTTGGGTCTGTGGGTTTCTAGTCTCATCAGATTTAAAATATTTCTTTAGATTTTTTTTTTTTCTCCTTATCCTGTTACTCTTTTCTCCTTCTGGTAGTCTCTATACACACAGGTTGGATTGCTTAATACTGTGTCATTGGTCATGGGGTTCTCTTCCCTTTCAGTCTTTTATTGTTTTTCTTTAATTCTTTTTCTCTCTGTGTTTTGGTTTGAATTGTTTCTTTTGCTATGTTTGCAAGTTCACTTTTTTGTAGTGTCCATCATCCCATCCTGTGAATTTTTAATTTTATTGTATTTTTCATCTCCAGAAGTTCCATTTGTTTCTTTTTAGAAAATATCTTCCATTTTGGCTCTCAGATTCATGTTTTCTTTTAAATATTTGAACATACTCAGCATATTTATAATGGTTGTTTTAGTGTGCTTGTCTGTTAATTCCATTATTTTAGTTATTTTTTCTATGAAATGATTTTTATCCTGTTTAGGGGTCACATTTTCCTGTTTTTTCCTACTGCCAGTGGTTTTGATTGGACATTGTGATTTTACCTTGTTGAGTGTTGGATTTGCTTCTTTTTCTTCAAAGAAAAGAGCTTTGCTCTGTCAGGCAGTTAAGTTACCTGAAGATCAGCTTTTACCTTTTGAGCCTTTATTTTTAAGCTTTATTAGGGTAGGTCGATAGGAGTCTTTACTCTGGGAATAATTTAGCCCTATAATAAGGTGTGACCCTTATGGAGTCTTTGCTGACTGCCCCAGGCGATCAACAAGACTCTCTAAGGTGACTTTTCAGAGCTTTAATGCCTCTTTCCTGCATGTAAGCCCTAGGAATTGTTCATCTGATGATTCCCTGGTTGTTCTTTGTGCATACTCTTTCTTGCCTAGCTCCCTCCTCTCCAGTAACTACTTCCAGCTCCTTCAGCGTGTCTGGCTCTGCACCCTGTCTCCCTAACTCAGTGCTCTGCTTTGACTTCTCCCTGTTCTGGTGTCTGGAAAGTCCAGATAGAAAGCGGGGGCAGCAGTAGGGCTCCCCCATGGTTTCCTTTCCCTCAGAGAGCATAGTCCTGTATTGCCTATTGTTCAGTGTCTGAAAACTGTTGTTGTTTACCTATTTTGTCCAATTTTCTCTTTGTCCAATTTTCTGTTTGTTCATAGAGGAAAGGTATGTCGATCACTGTTACTCCATCTTGGCCCAATGCAGAAGTTGAGATTCTTTTGTGATACACATTTTTAATTTTTAAAAATTATAAAATACGCAAATATAAACAAAAATAGAAAATAATACAACAAAACCCTAGGTTTAGCAAATCTTAATATCCATTTTCTTTAAATCTTTAATAAGAAATGTTACGATAAAATACAGCTGAAACCCCAGGTATGTCCTTTCTGATTCTCCCCTCTGCAGCCCTCTGAGATACCTTCTATCATGAGTTCAGTGTTTAACATTCCCTCACATGTTTTCTATTATATCTATATTTTTATATCCCCAAATATCATATGCTGTTATGAGAGTCAAAAACACAACATTTTATGTTTTTTGTATATGTAGCTTTATTTTAATTTATATATAATATTTGTTTCTGTATGCCACAATTTGTCCATTCTTTTGTTGATGGAAATAGTTGGTTTCCATTTTGCCAGTAAGAGCAGTATTACAATGAACATTCTTTTTTTAAAGCAAATTTTTATTTTTTAAAGATTTATTTACTTTAGAGAGAAAGCGAGAGAGAGAGAGAGAGAGAGCGAGAGCGCGCACACGTGCGAGTGTGAGTGGGGGGAGAGGCAGAGGGAGAGGAGAGAGGAACCTCAAGCGGACTCCCCGTGAGCGCGGAGCCTGATGCAGGGCCAGTCCCAGACCCTGAGATCATGACCTCAGATGGAATCAAGAATTGGATGCCTAACCGACTGGGCCACCCAGGTGCTCCTGCAATGAACATTCTTAAACATCTGTCTGCTTGTTTGCATCTGAGAGTTTGATATATTTATGAGAAAAAACTTGCAGGTCATAGGGTTTATACATCTTCAGCTAAATATTGTCAAAGCCTTTTCTAAAAGGATTTTACCAATTTACATTCACCAGTGTTTGAGCAGTCCCACAGGTAGATATCTTTCTCAGCACTTGATACTGTGAGACTTTAATTGTTGCCACTCATATATATATGAAATTATATCAATTAATTTGCATTTGATTTCAAGTGAGGTTTCATGTCTTCACATATTTATTTGACTTTATTGGCTATTTGGATTTTCTTATGGAAATTGCCTGTTTATATTTTTCCTCCCCCTCCTCCTCCTCCTTCTTCTTCTTACTGGATTATCTGTCTTTTTCTTACCAACTTTTCAAGGAATTTTTAATATTTTCTGGCTATTTATTATCAGGTATTTGTATCATAGATATCTTCTACCATATATGGCTTGTCTTTTAATTTTTGGAATGCAGAAGGTATATAGAAGTTAAAATTTTAATGTAATTAATTTGCACTGTTTTCCCCCCTGTAGCACCAATCTATCTACTGGAGGTGTGGTAGGATTTGACATGGAATGGCCACCAATATACAATAAAGGGAAACTGAGCAGAGTTGCACTGATTCAGTTATGTGTGTCAGAGAGCAAATGTTACTTGTTTCATATTTCTTCTATGTCAGGTTGGTATCTCTTTTCTTTGTTTCATTTTTATATGGTTGATAGTTGTATTATGTCAACTTTATCCCTATAAAATTAAGCTTTTGAATTAGCTGGTGCTTCTCTCATCACCTTACATTTATTGAAGTATTCATGTTCCATCTGATTCATCCATATCCCTGTTTTATTTATTTTTACAACATCTCCATCAGGTATTGATATTATTCCTGGTTTAGACAGTATAGAACTGAAGTTTTGAGGGGCTAAATGATCAGGAATATACTGTTAATGTTAGCAGAGGAAGTTTTCAAACCAGTTGTTTTTCTTGTCATTTATCAGTCAGGACTTTGCTTTAGGTAAGAAAAGAAATGCTCAAGGTGGCAGTACCTGGGTGGCTCAGTCAGTTAAGTGGCTGCCTTTGGCTCAGGTCATGATCCCTGGGCCTGGGATTGAGCCCCACATTGGGCTCTCTGCTTCTCCCTCTCCCTCTGTGCTCTCTCTTTCAAATAAGTAAATAAAATCTTTTAAAAAAATACTCAAGGTGAATGTGTTTCTGAATTTAAGCTTAACATAAACAAATTTAAATATAAACATAGAATGTGTAAGAAGTAGAAAATAAATCAATAGGGGCGCCTGGGTGGCTCAGTTGGTTAAGCGACTGCCTTCGGCTCAGGTCATGATCCCGGAGTCCCTGGATCGAGTCCCGCATCGGGCTCCCTGCTCGGCAGGGAGTCTGCTTCTCCCTCTGACCCTCCTCCCTCTCATGTGCTCTCTCTCATTCTCTCTCTCTCAAATAAATAAATAAAATCTTAAAAAAAAAAAAAAGAAAAGAAATCAATAATACTTGATAGAACCTATGGAAATAATAATAAAATGTTACAGTTTTTCCTCAGGGATTAAAAATGTTGCTTGAAAATGAAGCAATTAAAAAAGCAGGTGTAGGAATCAAAGGAGATCAGCAGAAACTTCTGCGTGACTTTGATATCGATTTGAAGAATTTTGTGGAGCTGACAGATGTTGCCAATGAAAAGGTAGGCATAAGGTGTGCACTTGTGATGAGCCTCTGGTGTTGTGTGGAAGTGTTGAATCACCATGTTGGGACACCTGAAAATAATATTTCACTGTATGTTAACTAACTGGAATTTAAATAAAAACTTAAAAAAAGGTAGATGTAATATATATATTATTTACATAAACAAGATTGTGTTTCACAGAATGTCCCATCTATCTGAATGTTAGATATTTTGAAAAAAATACTTTAAGCTGTATGTTATTGTAACAATAAAGAAGTCCCAAATGAGTATTCCATAATGAAAACCTTCAGTTCTAATCCATTGCCTTAGAGAAATTTCTTTAAGCTAGCACCCCCCTTTAGTACTATTTCACTTTATTTCATATATTTGTATATTTAAATATTGTATTTTAAGTTTTTCCTTTGATCCATTTATACCAATAACAGTTTTTTTTTTTTTTAAGGGAAAGCATAATGTAGCTCTTGTGGTATGATGGGCTTAGTGGAGGTTTGGCCATCAATTCCGTCACCCTTATTTCATATATTTTATTAATGTAGTCATTAAGTTAAATTCGCATGTTTAGCCAGATAGTCACTGGGCTGGATAGAAAGCGTACCAACCTATCCAGCTTTTTTCCATGAATAATACTTTTACAGTCCAAGAATTTTAATACCTACATTGGGGAAATTCCAGAGTTCAGTTCTTATAATGTGGACTGAAAATGAGGTTTCTAGTGATGGGAAATTTATTAAGGACTATCTCTGCCATATATTTTGGTGATAACATTTCCAACTTTATTTGCGGCATGGGCATTTGATGGTATTTAGGAATATCTGAAAATAGAATTTTTTGCAGTATTGATTTTTCATTACTTCTAGCTGAAATGTACAGAGATCTGGAGCCTCACTGGTTTGGTTAAACACCTCTTTGGCAAACAGCTTCTGAAAGACAGATCTATCCGCTGTAGCAATTGGAGTGATTTTCCTCTCACTGAGGATCAGAAACTATATGCAGCCACTGATGCGTATGTATGTACCAAAGATCTTTAAATTATGATGTGTTTTTTATACTTTATAATAAATTACTTTAGAAGAATTTTGTTGTAATGGTTGTACAAACTCAACTAAAATATTTTAAATCAGGTTGGCATTAAAAATGCTTAAGAAGACATTCAGTGAAACTGATAATTCTCAATACTAATTAGCAAGTACCAAAGTGCTAGTATTTTTAATTGTCATGAAGCCAAAATAATGTCCAATTTATGTGTAATAAATGTAATCTCTCTGAAAACATGGAAAGCTAATAAACACAGGCTGAGTAAACGCAAATGGTACTGATGATGTATTTGATTTATAAACAACTTCAGATAAAAATAATTATAGTTTCTATATTGAAACTGGCATTATTTCTTACAGTTACATTTAAAATGTGCTAAAAATTTAGGAAAATTACCTCCAAATTTAGCTTTCCACTGCTGTTAGTCAGTTGTATTTTCATATTTACATATTCATACATACTGAAATTTGGGCTTATCTTAATGTTTAGCATTATTTGTTTTTTGTTTTTGTTTTTTGCAGGAAATATATTTTATGTCCCTGTGGATTTCTTTTTCCCTAATTTATACTTTCTTTTTTTTTTTTAATTTTTTTTTTAAAGATTTTATTTATTTATTCATGAGAGACAGAGAGAGAGACAGAGGCAGAGGGAGAAGCAGGCTCCCCGTGGAGCAGGGAGCCCGATGCGGGACTCGATCCCAGCACCCTGGGATCATGACCTGAGCCGAAGGCAGACGCTTAACCGACTGAGCCACCCAGGCGTCCCTTTAATTTATACTTTCATTTGTAGATGAATATCTTGTTGTTTCCCTTTTTGCATCTGTTTTTAGGCCTGGAAACTCCTTTTTTTAAAAACAGAAAAAAATTCAATCTTGTCAGGAAATAGGGTGATAATTTTCCTTTACATTCTGTTAAAAAAAAATCGTAGAACTTGTTGAGAACTCGTGCAAGTTCTGTAGCATTTTTATTCATGAAAAATCAGTGTGACTTGGTTGTTCCTGTTAACAGTGCCTGGAAGGAGGGCTGTTCATACGCCAACATTCACAGCTGATTTAATGAGATACGGGGGAGTGGATATGTGTCGCCAAAACAGATTTCTCTTACTTGATTGTATTTTGTTGGAGTCCCACTTATAAGTTACTTGATTTGGATAACTCCTTAAATATCGAATATTAAAAGATAAAAATTTAAAACTTTTAAGGCGCAAGCAGCTTACTTTCTCCGTTCTCGAAATTGGTGTGGTGATTTAATGAAGACATAGATCTTTGTGTAACACAGTAAGTTGAATGCAGCTTTTTGGGTGCTTTGGGAGTCACTCTTCTGGATTTTTCTAAAGATGGGACATATAGCTTTATTTTGGTTATCTTTAGCATACTCTTCACCTTTCTGCTTTTTCTCTTAATAGGCCGGTCTCATCATTTATCAAAAATTAGAGATTTTAGGTGGTGCTGTGCAAAGGTTTGCTATAAATAAAAAAGGTATGTGGTGCTCTAAAAATAAAAGATAAAATTTGAATTTGCTCTTTTATGAGGTTTATCTTCAAAAAGTGAATATTTACACATGTGCAAACTGTTTAGTATTACAACTTCTTGAGTGTCTGAACCGTGTTGACAATAGGGTGTGAGATCTCTCTGGTCAAAGATTAGAGTTTCAGGCACATTACTTGTGGCAGAGGAGGACTTACTACTGCTTTGTCACATTGCTATTCCTTAGGCTTCTTTAGGTGGGGCTTTGTGGCTTTGATAACATCAGTGACACAACCAATTATCTCCCAGGCTGGAGATTATTACATCCTTGCTATAAATAGTTAAAGTGTACTAGTTACTTTATAGTGTCCTGGTTTAAATTTCTAAATTTTTCTAGGGTAAGATAACTGCTGTTTTTCTCCAAAAAGTATGGCCACTTTGTTCAACTTCAGTGCTTTTCTCAGATACCTCAATAGGTCAGCGATAGCAGACCTGCATAGTAGAGTGGAAGAGCATGGGCTTTCATGTCACAGAAATCAAAGGGGAATCCCTGCCATGTGACTTGAGGTTTACATGTTTCCCCATGTTTGGAATGTAGCTGATAGCCACATACCTATTGCATAGAATAGTTGTGAGCACTAAGAGGAACAGAATATTATAAGCAACTGTATTGATCTACGGAGTTGTTATTCCTATTCTTGTAGCTTCTTTTGGAGATTTTAAATAATTGTATTTGTTATGATGTTAATTAAATGAGGGGCGCCTGGGTGGCTCAGGCATTAAGTGTCTGCCTTTGGCTCAGGTCATGATCCTGGGGTCCTGGGATCGAACCCCACATCGGGCTCCCTGCTTCTCCCTTTCCCACTCCCCCTGCTTGTGTTCCCTCTCTTGCTGTCTCTCTCTCTCTCAAATAAATAAATAAAATCTTAAAAAAGATGTTAATTAAATTAGTGATTTTGCTAAATAAGCTTAAAGATATGGTGTGACCTCCTCATTTAAAATTATATTGTACCCTTATTAATTGCCATTGAGAAGGGATTCATGTTCTTTGTAATAGACCCTCCTTCTTTACCTAATAAGGTAGAAGACCCCTTATGCTTTCTTTCTTTCCCTGGAAAGCCACTTCTGATGAGAGCTTCCTGACTCTCTATAGCCAAAGGTACTGTGGCTAGAAATTACCTTGCTTAAATTGAGCGGATGATAGGTTTTTGAAGCTGATCTGGAGAACAATATAGAACTCATTTAAATCATAACAATTAAACTCAATAGAGGGGATTCATGGTTTTCTGAATTTGTGGTTTGCAGAATTACTTCTAGGTTATACATGCAATTTTGTCTCTGATTAAAATGCTTCTAAGGAAATGTTTAAGATATTTCTCACTAATGTACCATATATTTAAAGTCACCACTAGAAGTCCTGGTATCAGTGTACCTGTCATTTCAATACTGCATTGTTTGACCCTCACTTTTATTCTTTATTGCATTATATGTGTGAGTAAATTTTGTTTGACATCTGAAGTGAGGTACCTTGACTAGGATCCTAGTGAATTGTAACAAAGATTACCAGTCTTTCTTTTTTTCCTCACTCCCCCTCCTCCCTTCCTGTTATGAAGCCAGAGGTATCAGCCTCACTGTTGTTTAATTTCCCTGGTGTATTTATATATGATAGTTTCAAATGACCACTTTTGGTTATACAATTGTGTTTTTTCTTCTTATTAAAGAATTAAAGTGGATTATAATATCAGAAAATAAAAGGATATTGCACATTGTTTCTCCTTGTTAAAATATTAGCTTACTCCAGGATGGTCCTAATAAACACTAAACAAGATACCAGATAAAAATAAACTTACTTATTTATTAAAATTTTTTTAGCACTTTATGATGTGGGGATACAGTAATGAATAAGGCACTCATGATCTGCTTCCTGAGAGGGAAATCTACAGGTTTGTAGGGGACATAGAGATGAAAAAAAAAGGCATAGGTATAGGGAGATGAGTCTCATGATGTGGGAAAACAAGGCGTTGTGGTTAGCACATAGGAGAGCCATCGGATACATATTTGGAAGTATTGCAGTATTTCCTGGAGAAAGTGATGTTTAAGGCAAGACCTGAAATAGGAACAGGAGTTAGGTAGCGAAAGAGTAGAGGAAAAGTGTCATAGGCACAGGAAACAGCAGGCGCAAAAAGAGATCATAGTATCGACAGGCAACTTCATGAAAGTAGTTCAGCGTGGTGAACTGCTGAATATGATGGAGTGAGGGATAGAGACGCAGAACAAGGAAAGCAGATAGGCCATGTTTACATGAGGAGTTTAATTTCCTCCTAAGAGGTATTGGGGGGTTTAAACACAGGAGTGACATGAATTACATTAAAAAAAAAGAAAAAGAAAAAGAAGAATAACTTGGGCTGTAGAGTAGAAAATGGATTGTAGCTGGGCAAGGGTCATGGTGGGAAACCTCCTTAGGAGGCTGAGAGAGCAATCCAAGGGAGAGGCAGTGGTGACCCGGCTTGGATGGTTGTATTGAGAGTGGAGAAGGGGATAGATTCTAAATACATTTACTAGAGCAGTAGAGTCAGCAGAATTTGGTGTGATGATGACAGCCATGTGTCAAGGATCATTACTGTGTTGTTGCCACGAACAACAGGGGTGAAAACCACTGAAGAGAAGGAGCAAGCTTTGGAGCTGAGGAGTCACAGTTGATTTTAGACACATTAAAGGAAGGAGGGCTGTCAAATAGCAAGGTGGAGGTGGCCAGGGGCACTTAGATATCCAGGCTGTGGCTCAGAGGACAGTTTTTGTTAGAGATAAAAAACTGGGACTAAGAATTTTGAAGAACTCTTAGTATTTCATGTTTGCATGGGGGAAGGGACAGCAAAGGAGTTGCCTGCCATTGGCATAGAAGGAAATTAGGAGATACGGTTTGCCGAAAGCTAAGTGAAGAGCTACATAGGAGCAGTTATCAATCTGTTTTAAGTCCTGCTGAGAATTTGAGAAACTGGGGATTTAGAATTAATCATCAGTTTTGGCAACATGGCAACGATTTGTAACCGTTGACCCCAGCAGCTTTGGTGTATTGGCTGACAAAAGAGTGTTCCGGGGAGAGAGTGGTTTTTGGGGGCATGTGCTATTAAAACAGAAAAGGGTCCAAAGGCTTTGGGAACATAAAGGTGCTATAAGCAGAGCAAGAGTGGAGTAGTGGAGTGGTGTGAGTAGAAATCACATTAACGTGAATAGAAGAGTTATTAGATCTAAGGAACATGAGAAAGTATGTATAAATAACTTCTTTTTTAGAAGATTGGTTTGGAAAGGGGCTACTCATTCATTCATTCATGTGACATATTTGATGGGTTTTTATTATGAGTCAGGCACAGTTTCAGTTATAGGGGAAAGTGGACTGAACACAGGAGACCAAGCGCCTTCACTTCATTTCACTGAAATGAGCGAAAGAGCCACGTGACTATCTGAGGGAAGAATGTAGCAGGCATCGGGGAAAGAGCTAAGTGTCTGAGGGTGATTGTTTGCCTTATTTGAGGAACAGTGAGGATAACTGAAGCAAAATGAGTAAGGGTCAGAGTGGGAGGAAATGAGGCTAGAAAAGGAGCTTAGGCCGGATCATTTAGGGCCTTACAGGTGGTGACTATGGCTTCATATTTTATTAATTACAATAAATATAAAGTAGAGTGATGGGAAACCCTAGAGGGTTTGGAGCAGAAAAATGACATGATTAAATTTAAAAGGATTTTTTTTTTTTTTTTGGCTGCTATAAAAGGGCAAGTGTTTAGACAGGGAAGGCTGTTAGGCTACTATAGTAGTCCCAGCAGGAGATGACACTTGTTTGGATTAGGCTGGTAGCAGTAGAGATGGTGAGAAGTGGTAGATTGTGTATATGTTTTGAAGGTGTAGATTGTGAAGGATTTGCTGATGAATTCTCCATAAGGGGTAAGATCTAGAGACTGAGAGGACAATGTTTATTTTGGTTGGATCAGCTGAGTGAATGGAAGGATCAGTTACGGTGGAACGATTATGGGAAAAGTGGGTTTGGGTGAGAAAAATCTAGATTTCAGTTTTGGATATGCTAAATTTTAGGTGCTTATTGATATTCAAGCAGATATCACAGTTGGAAATGTGATTCTGGAGTTCAGGGGAAAGGTTGAGGTTGGAGATGTAACTTTGGGAAACATTAAGATATAGATGGCAGTTAAAGCAGTGAAAGGAGATGAAAGAGGGAGTGACTGGAATAAAGAACAGAGGGGGCCTAAGTATTGATGTAGAGGGCACACCGACATTTAGAGATCAGGGAGATGAAGAGAGCACATTGAAGAGGGTCTGAGAAGGGGCGGTAGTGAAAGATGGAACGTTGAGAGGTGTCGTGTCCAGAAGCCTCAGGAAGAACATGTTTTAAGGAGGAGGAAGTTATCACCTGTTTTAAATAGCTGAGAATCTGAAGGGGATGAGGAACTAGACCTGACAATTAGATTTGACAGTGCGGAGGCCCTGGGTAACCTTTCCCAAAACAGCCATGCTGTAGTGGTGGGGGCGAAGGCTTGGTTGGAGTCTGTTTAGGGGAAAATGGGAGTAGAAAATTTGAGACAGTGCGTGTGGACAACTCTTTCATGGAATTTTGCTGTAAATGAGAGTAGTTCTGTGAGTACAGACTAATTAGCAGATGGGGGGTGGGAAGATGAGATAGTTTTCTTTTTCTATTTTCTTAGTGTAATGAGGAGTGAGGTTGTTCCCCGAGTAAAAGGAGGAGCAAGCAGATGTTAGAGGCTTGGAGAAAAAGAAAGAGGTATGAAATAGTCATCTCGATAGTAGGAAAGTGGGAAATATAGAATATTTAACAGTCACTACTGAGGATTCCTTTGAGATCTCTGTCATGAATTTAAAGCAAGCTGAGTCATCTTGGCTGTGTTTTATCTTCAACTGTAGTCAACTCTTTGAGTATAGGCATCAAGTAGGTAAAAAAGCTGGGTTTAATTAGAATAGGGGTTTTCCTAGATAAAAAGTACCATGGAGGGAGGAAGGAGCAAAAGAGGTCAGAGTCCAGACGTACAAGGGAATGATTATTAAAAATGGGTAAGAAAGGAAAAAAAGACATTGTGGGGAGTGGGAGGGATAAGGTATATGGAAAAGGTGATAGGATCAGTGGATTTGGCACTGAAAGTGGAAAGAATAGTTGTACTGGGGAGGGCATCCTGGAAAGCAAGCCAGCATGCTGGTGTTCAGAGGGTGGAATGCTTACAATTGAAGTTTGGAAGTAGTGACTTTATTGGCAATTATAAGGTCAAATGACTCTCGAATGGGTGGCTGAAGTCAGTGGAGGAAAAGATTGTTGGAAATGGAAGGATCAAAGCACTGAAAAGGCCACACTTTTAGGTGGAATTATCACAGGAGTAGTAGTGAAGGAAAAGACAGTGAACCAGGCAGTAAAATCTTCAATGAATGAAGGGATGTGATTTTGAGGTCACAAGATGCGGCAATCAGGAATAACAGATGGTACAGTCCTATGTCGCATGCTTCAGAGGAGCTGGACTTTTGAAGGACAAGAGAAAATGGTGATGAGCTGTAAGAAACTCTAAGCAGGGGAAGGATTCGAGGAAGGAGCGCAGGTGTGGTGTTGATGGAGAATGATGTACCAGACAGGATGAAGTTGAGAGTTTGGAAGATAACTGCTGATTGGAAAGGCTTGCATTTTATTTTGGTCATGACTGATAAGAAGGGAAGTGAGGCATGGCTGTTGACTCAGGTTATGTTTACTAAACTATGTTTCATAACTAATAGCCCACCGAAATCAGTTCTGATTTTGATAGTGTAGATGGGTTCAGATTCTCATTTCTGCCTTCTTCTGCCTAGGTTGGTAACCACTGGTTGTAATGTGTATGAATGTAGATCATTTGGAATTTATTCTAAAATTCAAGTAGCAAAAATCTGAAAGGGAAATAAAGTGAGGTGATATGGAGATAGAATAAGGAAGTCCTTTTGTTGGAATTCACTTAAGGAAAGAAAATGAAAATGTGACCCCTAATACTGTTTAAATAAATGGCTAAATAAATCTCTCTGCTTTGTGGTTTGAAAATTAACATTGATTCTTTTTGTCCAGAGGAGGAAATGCTGCCTAGTGATGTGAAGAAACAATTGACTTCAATCTCTGAGGATATGATGGATCTGGCTAAGCGTCTTCCTGACACTTTGAAAAAATTGGAAAATCCACAGAGGTTATATATTACCTGTTTTTACCAATTCTGTTTGTTCTTACTGCACATTCCTATTTATAATGAATTACTGTTTATTAAGGTAGACTCAGAAATTTTCAAAAACATTTTTTATTTAAATTCAGTCTAGTTGACGTATACTGTAGTATTAGTTTCAGGGGTAGAATTTAGTGATTCATCAGTTGCATATAACACTCAGTGCTCATTACATCACGTTCCCTCCTTAATGCCCATCACCCAATTACTCCATTCCCCCACTCACCTCCCCTCCAGCAACCCTCTGTTTGTTTCCTATAGTTAAGAGTCTCTTATGGTTTGCCTTCCTCTCTGTTTTCATTTTTTTTTATTTTTCCTTCCTTCCCCTATGTTCATCTGTTTTGTTTATTAAATTCCATATATGAGTGAAATCATATGGTATTTGTCTTTCTCTGACTGACTTATTTTGCTTAGCATAATACCCTCTAGTTCCATCCAGGTCGTTGCAAATGGCAAGGTATCATTCAGGACACTGGGATCATGACCTGAGCCGAAGGCAGACAGTTAACCAACTGAGCCACCCAGGTGCCCCGCAGGATTTCATTCTTTTTGATGGCTGAGTAATATTCCATTATACACACACACACACACACACACACACCCATATCTTTATCCATTCATGAATCAGTGGACATCTGGGCTCTTTCCATATTTTGGCTATTGTGGACATTGCTGCTATAAACATTGGGGTGCACGTGCCCCTTCAAATCACTATGTTTGTATCCTTTGGATAAATACCTAGTAGCTCAACTGCTGGGTTGTAGGGTAGTTCTATTTTTAACTTTTTGAGGAACCTCCATGCAGTTTTCAGAGTGGCTGCACCAGTTTGCATTCCCACCAACAGTGTAAGAGGGTTCCCCTTTCTCCACAACCTTGTCAACATTTGTCATTTCCTGAGTTCATTTCAGCCATTCTGACAGGTGTGAAGTGGTATCTCATTGTGGTTTTGATTTGTATTTCCCTAATGCCTAGTGATGCTGAGCGTTTTTCTTGTGTCTGTTGGCCATTTGTATGTTTTCTTTGGAGCAAATGTCTGTTCATATCTTCTACCCATTTCTTGCCTGGATTTTTTTTTTTTTTTTTTTTTGGATGTTGGGTTTAATAAGTTCTTTATATATTTTGGATACTAGCCCTTTGTTTGATAAGTCAGTTATCTTCTCCCATTTCATAGGTTGTCTTTTAGTTTTGTTCACTGTTTCCTTTGCTGTACAAAAGCTTTTTATCCTGATGAAGTCCCAATAGTTCATTTTTGCTTTTGTTTCCCTTACTTTGGAGACATATCTAGCAAGAAGTTGCTGCAGCCAAGATGAAAGAGGTTGCTGCCTGCATTCTCCTCTAGCATTTTGATGGATTCCTCTGTCACATTTAGGTCTTTCATCCATTTTGAGTTTATTTTTGTGTATGGTGTAAGAAAGTGGTCCAGTTTCATTCTTCTGCATGTGGCTGTCCAATTTTCCCAACACCATTTGTTGAAGAGACTGTTTTTCCATTGGATATTCTTTCCTGTTTGGTCAAAGATTAGTTGGCCATAGAGTTGAGGATCCATTTCTGGGTTCTCTATTCTGTTCAAAAAATAGAAATGGAAGGAAATGTTCCTTCTATCCATATTTCCTTGAAGGTTTTTATAAAGAAAGGATGCTGCATTTTGTCAAATGCCTTTTCTGCATCTGAGAGGATCAAATGGTTCTTATACTTTCTTTTATTAATGTGCTGTATTACGTTGATTGATTTGCAGATATTGAATCACCCCTGAAGCCCAGGAGTAAATCCTACTTGGTCATGGTGAATAATCCTTTTAATGTACTGTTGGATTTGATTAGCTAGCCTCTTGCTGAGAATTTTTGCATCCATGTTCATCAGGGATATAGGTCTGTAATTCTCCTTTTCAGTGGGGTCTTTGGTTTTGGAATCAAAGTAATGCTGGCCTCATAGAATGAGTTTGGAAGTTTTCCTTCCATTTCTATTTTTTGGAACAGTTTCAGAAGAATAGGTATTCATTCTTCTTTAAATGTTTGGTAGAATTCCCCCGGAAAGACATCTGGCCCCGGACTCTTGTTTGTCGGGAGATTTTTGATTACTAATTCAATTTTCTTTCTGGTTACAGGTTTGTTCAGGTTTTCTATTTCTTCCTGCTTCAGTTTTAGTAGTTTATATGTTTCTAGGAATTTATCCATTTCTTCCAGATTGTCTAATTTGTTGGAATATAATTGCTCATGGTATTCTCTTATAATTGTTTGTATTTCTTCAGTGTTGGTTGTGATCTCTCCTCTTTCATTCATGGTTTTATTTATTTGGCCCTTTTTTCTTTCTGATAAGTTCTCGAGGGGTTTATCAATCTTATTAATTCTTTCAAAGAACCAGCTCCTAGTTTCGTTCATCTTGTCTATTGTGTTTTTGATTTCTCTGTCATTGATTTCTGCTCTAATCTTTATGCTCTTCTCCTGCTGGATTTAGGCTTTAGGTGTAAGGTTAGGTTGTGTATTTGAGACCTTTCTTGTTTCTTGAGGAAGGCCTGTATTGCTATATATTTCCCTCTTAGGACTGCCTTTGCTGCATCCTAAAGGTTTTAAACTGTTGTGTTTTCATTTTCATTTGCTTCATGTATTTTTAAAATTCTTCTTTAATTTCCTGGTTGACCCATTCATTCTTTAGTAGGATGTTCTTTAACCTCCATGTATTTGTGGTCCTTCCAAATTTCTTTTTGTGGTTGACTTCAAGTTTCATAGCATTGTGGTCTAAAAATATGCATGATATGATCTCAATCTTTTTGTACTGGTTGAGATCTGATTTGTGACCCAGTATGTGATCTGTTCTGGAGAATGTTCAACGTACACTGGAAAAGAATGTGTATTATGCTGCCTTAGGATGAAATGCATTGTATATATCTGTTAAGTCCATCTGGTCCAGTGTGTCATTCAAAGCTCTTGTTTCCTTGTTGATCTTCTGCTTTGATGATCTGTCCTTTGCTGTGAGTGGACTGTTAATGTTCCCTACTATTATTGTATTATTATCAATGAATTTCTTTAATTTTGTTATTAATTGGTTTATATAGTTGGTGCTCCCAAGTTAGGGGCATAAATATTTACAATTATTAGATCTTCTTGTTGGATGGACCCCTTTATTATGATATAGTGCCCTTCTTCATGTCTTATTGCAGTCTTTGGTTCAAAATCTAGTTTGTCTGATATAAGAATGGCCTTCCAGCTTTCTTTTGATGTTTATTACCATGATAAATGGTTCTCCACCCCCTCACTTTCAATCTGGTGGTGTTTTGGGGTCTAAAATGAGTCACTTGTAGGCAGCATGTTGATGGGTCTTGTTTTTTTATCCATTCTGATACCCTCTATCTTTTGATAGGAGCATTTAGTTCATTTACATTCAGAGTAATTATTGAAAGACATGAATTTAGTGCCATTGAATTACTTGTAAAGTCGCTGTTCCTGTAGATTGTCTCTGTTCCTTTCTGGTCTTTGTTACTTTTGAGCTCTCTCTCTGATCAAAGGATCCCCTTTAATATTTCTTGCAGGGCTGGTTTAGTGTTCACAGATTCCTTTAGTTTTTGTTTGTCCTGGAAACTCTTTATCTTTCCTTCTATTCTGAATGACAGCCTTGCTGGATGCAGTATTCTTGGCTGCATATTCTTCCCATTTAGCACATTGAATACGTCATGCCAGTCCTTTCTCGCCTGCCTGGTCTCTGTGGACAAGTCTGCTGTCAGCCTCATGTGGGTTGACTGATAGAAATTTGCTTCAGTACATGCACGTAGACTGATCTATAAATTTGAGAAATATCTTTTCAGTTGTTAAATTGCCCATTAAGAAGTTTAAGGCTTTTTTATCTGCTTTGTAGGATGTTTTATGAAACAAGGCAAAATAAAATTCAGATGTCCACAGAAAGGAAAATATTTTAGATTCAAAGTTGTCATTTTCTTTTGTTATGGGCATCTCTCATTTAATTATATTCATGGTTTGGTCACCTAAAATGTATAAATAAAAACAACTTTTATATTTAGTAGCTTCATTTTTTGGGTTTTTATCTGATTTTATAAATAGGAATTTTACGTAATCACTAGACTATTAGAACAAGAGGCATTCAGATTTTAAATGCCATTTTATAGCTAAAGCCCTAGATAATTTGAGATATTTGGATTAATAGACATTGGATTACCAGTGCCTTGTAGCTAACTCTGGAACCAGGCCTTTCCCTAGCCTTAATTGCTGAATGACTTCCTTTAATAGCAGGAATGCTCTTGAACAGGGAATTATTACAATATAGTTATATATTGAGGCAAAAATACTTTGTAGAATGTCATGCAGTTAGTTGAAACAGAATTCTGATTCTGACAAAATACAGTGTTAGTGTATTTTTTTTGGTTGAGATTGTGATAAATTTTGATTCTGATATTTCAAAATATGATGATTCAGCTCTTTTTCAAAGTCCTTTTTCCCCCCTAGCAATTTGTTTTAGTAGTTTTTATGTAACCGAGAATTTCTGAAAGACATAACTGTCAAATGGGGATAGGTAACAATAAAGCCATTTCATATTCAATTTTACATTTTTCCCTCTGTGAAAGAAAAATAATCACTTTTATGTGATGTTTACATGTATTTCAGATTTTTGTTCTAGCACTTAAACTATTGAATGTAAATTATGTCTGCTTAATGCTTTGCTTTGTAATAACAAAGCTAAATAGGTTTTCTTAAAACTTGAGAATGGGAAATAACTGGATTCATTTTTTAGTAAAGAAAGATCTTGTCAAGTTTCAGTGTCAAACAAGGACTAGTTAAATTTATTTCAGGTTCTTTGTAAGAAGCCTACAGTAATACCTAATTTACCAAATCACTCCTCAAAACCAGAGAGGAACAAAAAATGCTAAGTACATTTAGCATTCTGAATGCTAAAATACATGCCATAAGCGTGAGTTCAACTCATTTAACTGCATTTCCAGTGGAGTGCATGAGGGGACATTCAGAGCATATTTGCTTCTCATTTATAGATACAGTTTGATAAGCTTAGATATCCAGTTAAAATGAAAAGCAGGTATTGATAAGGAATGGTATGCACATGACCACAGCTAGAAGTTAGAGTTGGCAATCTGAGAAAGAGTGTACAAAAGTGTAAAAATTAGAACTGAGAACTTTTAAAGTAGTTTGAGTTTTGTTACAGAAGGGAACAGCTGTATGCTTCAGTGGACCTGTAAGCTATTGGATTGTACAGTATTACTCATTGATTTAAATTCATTACACATCTCTTATATTGCTATCATATACTTAACATTCTGTTGGGTGCTGAGGCTTTCTGTAGGCTACTAATATGCATAATAACAATCCTAAGAAAGAAGGAAAAGTATATTATGTTTTACCAAAGACAGCCTTTGATATTTGTTAGAGTAAATAGTTATCTTACATGAGACATGTCATTCTCCGATGTTAGCACAGAATAAATGGGCCCTTACAGTCTTATCAATCTGTACATCACTGTCACTGTGTTTATGTGTTACAACTTTCCTATGCATTCCTACTGAAGTATTTACGTACAGGTCTTATATTTGAATACCTGTGTATAATAAATACTGAGTGTTCTTTATCAGATTTGAATTTTGGAATGTTAGAATTAGTGAGTTTTTAGGTTTTAAATTAATTTTGATTTGATTTTGTTTGTATTGATGTAGACTTGTCACCTTGAGCACAACTTTGGTGCTATTTTTAGTGTGGAAAAAAATCATGAAACAACTCAGCATTTTTTTTTCTTTTTTTTTTTTACTTTTTTGTTGTTTTTATTATGCACTACATTAATACACTGCATAACCTTCTAGAAGGGGTAGATGAGTATGACTGAACAACTCAGCATTTTTGATAGTCTGCCCATAAATGATCAAATTTTTATTTGAATCATCAATATAAAACTTTAAAAGTCATGTTGGATTTTATGAAGTATTGTTTTCAGTATAAAGGAATTAGAAGAGCTAAACAAAAGTGTTAATTAAATTGGAAAAATGTCTCAATCATATTCCCTTTTCTCCCTCGAACTTGTACTTTTATGAAGTAACTAAAAATTGCTTTAGTAAGCCCTTTAACCAACAGATAGTATGCTTTATTTTACACTCTAGCAGTGGTTTTCCTTTGCAGTTAACCAGGTTTGTTATAAATAGCTGTTTAAAGTCACTTAGTTAGAGGTGCTGGGTGGCTCCGTCGGTTAAACTTGTGCTTTCGACTCAGGTCATGATCTCAGGATCCTGGGATCGAGCCCTGCATCAGGCTCCCTGCTCAGTGGGGAGCCTGCTTCTCCTTCTAGCTCTGCCCCTTCTCCCCACTCGTGCTCTGTCACTCATGTTCTCTCTCTCTCAAATAAAAAAAAAAAATCTTAAAAAAAATGAAGTCATAAAATATAAAAAAATAAAAAATAAAGTCACTTAGTTAAAATGTTATATTAGCAATTACAATTAAGGAGTTAAGAAATTCATATCATATTTATTCATAAACAACTTCTCCATATTTTCTTATTTGTTATATTCGGGCACTGAAGGGAATTTTTTTTTCTGTTCTGAAGAATATGTGTCTGGTTTTGTGATTATTGAACATGCACAGTAGCATCGTTTTTGAATTATAACATAAACACTCTTATATGTTACAGTTGGGACTAGTAATTGATTGGCAAATTGCATCAGTTAAAACATGGTAACTTAATATATTAGTGTATATTTGTTTCCCAATATTTTGATATTTATCATGGTTTTTTCATTAAATATAGGACTGCTCTTTGGAATTTTGCAAAGTGGTTCTTGTTTAAGGCACACCCATAACGTATCATCTGCAATTTCTAGTTTTAATTTCTTTAAAATGGAGTGAAAACTTAAGACACTTGAAATAATCTAAAGGCAGAGTCCTAGGAGTTTTTAAGATTTTTCCTCCTTTTATAGTTGTTTTGACTATAGTTAATCAGACAGAAGTTTTTTTAAAAAAGGAAATTGCTGTGTCTTTCAACATGTTCAGCTTAATTTTTTTTTTTTTTTGGTGGTCATGTATCATAATTTGACATATTTAATTAAATTAATTACCACAAAAAGTATATCTGGCATAAAGAATTAGTCTGTGACCAAACACTACTGACACTTAGGAAACATACAAGTGAACAAGCGTATAAGCATATATACTTACTAAGTGTACAAGTTGAATGCAGAAGTACCTTGCTGTTCTAGAGAGTAGCCAATAGCTGTAAGCATATTTTGGTTATTAGGGAATGAAAAATAACTGTAATCCAGTGTGTCCTTTAAATGAAGGTCAATTTAGAAAGCTTATACTTATTAGAAAGCATTACAACTGTGCTGGTAGTTATTGAAGTTAAAGTTGAATTACCCTTTCTTAATTTTTTTAGGATTTCTAAACTATTAAGTGATATTTCAGAAAATCTGTATTCATTGAAGAAGATGATACCTGGTTCTACCGAGACCATTCAGTTTTTACCATTGGAAGATCCAACTGCTGATGGAGTACAACAGAAACAAATTAGAGAACATGAAAGTTTTACTAAAGTTAAAGATGAGACATGGGACACAACACTTGATAATTTAATAAAACACGATGAAGGAAATGTACTTCAAAATGAAGTGAAACAAGAAGAAGATGGACTTGAAGCTGGATTAGAAGAAGGCAATAAGTTGAAAGAGAACACAGAAAGAATTTGTTTGATGTCGTTAGATATTACAGAACATGAACTCCAGATTTTGGAACAGCAGGCTCAGGAAAAATTTCTTAATGATGCTACTTGCAAATCTCCTGAGGTACTAAAAAAATAGAATAGAAAACAATTTTTATTCATTAGTAGGGGTTGGCTGATTTTTTTCTGTGAAAGAGCAGTAAACATTTTAGGCTTTGCAGATCAATCACATGTTTTCTGGTGTTACTATTCAATTCTGTCTAAAAATTTAGTGTGAGGGCGCCTGGGTGGCTCAGATGGTTGGGCGTCTGCCTTCGGCTCAGGTCATGATCCCAGGGTCCTGGGATCAAGTCCCGCATTGGGTTCCCTGCTCAGCGGGGAGCCTACTTCTCCCTCTGCCTCTCTCCCTGTCTCTGATGAATAAATAAAATCTTTAAAAAAAAAATAAAAATTTAGTGTGAAAGCAACTATAGACAAATGTAAACAAATGAGCTTGTTTGTGTTTCGATAAAACTTCATTAACAAAAACAAAAAGTGGGCTGAATTTGGCTTGTGAGTTATAGTTTGCTGCTTTGACTTAGTATAATAAGCACAAATTAATGGTTTTGTAATGGAAAGATTTTAAAGTGCCAGTACATATTTGCTGTACTTTACTATTTTAGTATTTCTCCCTATTTTTATGTAATAGATACCTTGGCTTTTTGTGGATTTCCTATATACCTACTAGTGTTAACTCTTCCAAACTTGATTTTTGGGAGTAGTTATATTTCCTCATACAAGATTTTCTTTACTTACTAATGTGAGAGGGTTTCTAATAAACTAGTGTTTTTGCTTGACACTAACCTTTACTGTTATCTGGAGAGTCAGTGACCTACGTTTTTTTCTTAATAGATTGTTTTGAAGCATTCTATATTATCTGTCAACTTCATGTTTAGATTTCTAATTATTATGTTCTGAATAGTTAATTTGTGAGGTTGTTTTTCTCCTGGCTAAGTTAAGAATATTTTTTATTTTTTTTAAAGATTTTCTTTATTTATTTGACAGAGACACAGCAAGAGAGGGAACACAAGCAGGGGGAGTGGGAGAGGAGAAGCAGGCTCCCCACGGAGCAGGAAGCCCGATGCGGGGCTCGATCCCAGGATCCTGGGATCATAACCTGAGCCGAAGGCAGACGCTTAACAACTGAGCCACTCAGGCGCCCAAGAATATTTTTTAAAATACTGAAGTTTTATTAGAGAAATCTTTGTGTTTCTTTTATTGTAAAGACAGACCATAAAATGAGACATCATATAGCTGTATTCTTTTATCTCATTTGTTTTTCATTAGTTTAGAAAATTACCTATGATGCCCATATTTGGTAGCATTTTATACATTTTATTTTGTAATAACTAGTTTTTAAAATTAAATTTGGAAGTTATTTAATAGGGTTATTTCCCTCTTCCCTCTTCAGTTTTCTAATGTCAATCAAAAGTCTTAGTATTTGAGAAGTTCTCTGTTTGGTAACTATATTAGTAATCACTTCTACCAGTATATAAATAGATTTTATTTTAAAATGATTTTCAGACTATTCTCATGCCAACCACTTGTAAAACAGATTTCCCTTTTAGGAAATATCTTTTGCTAATGTCTGCATCACCCTTTAACTTTTTGAAAATTTCTTATTAGGTATACATTTTAAGACAGTATTTTTCATATAATAATATAGAATTATGATCAGGATTTCATGATCTGTCATCTTTTATCCCAATTATTGCCATTTTTATTGTGTAATAATTAGCAATTTTTTTTTTTACTCATTAAAGACCCTATTTAAAAAGTAAAAGAATTTTTTCCTCTTTGTATAAAACTTATTTTAAAATCCTTTTTTAAGGGGCGCCTGGGTTGCTCAGTCAGTTAAGTGTCTTGACTCTTGATTTCGGCTCAGGTCATAATCTCAGTGTTGTGAGATTGGGCCCCTTGTTGGGTTGCATGCTGGGCATGGAGCCTGCTTAAGATTCTCTCTCTCCCTCTGCTCCCCCCCCAATAAAGAAATAAATAAAATAACATCCTTTTTTTTTTTTTTTTTTTTTATTGATTTGACAGAGAGAGAGACAGCGAGAGAGGGAACACAAGCAGGGGGACTGGGAGAGGGAGAACCAGGCTCTCCGCAGAGCAGGGAGCCCCATGTGGGGCTCGATCCCAGGACCCTGGGATCATGACCTGAGCCTAAGGCACATGCCTAACGACTGAGCCACCCAGGTGCCCCAAAATCTTTTTTTTTTAATTATTATTATGTTATGTTAATCACCATACATCACATCATTAGTTTTTGATGTAGTGTTCCATGATTCATTGTTTGCGTATAACACCCAGTGCTCCATTCAGTACATGCCCTCTTTAATATCCATCACCACGCTAGCCCACCCCCCCACCCCCCTCCCCTCTAGAACCCTCAGTTTGTTTCTCAGAGTCCATAGTCTCTCATGGTTCGTCTCCCCCTCTGATTTCCCCCCCTTCATTCTTCCCTTTCCGCTATCCTTTTTTAAGACTTGATTTTTGCAGATTAATTATGGCTATGCTTCCTTTTCCTACTTTCAATTTAAAGATTAGACTTTTGGGATCCTTCTATATTTCTTTTATGCAGGGGTCTCATGCTGTTGGACACTTACTTCCTGGGGATTGCCAAATTATTGTAAAGTTTTCTCATATCCAAACATTGGCAATAGCTGAATAAATAACTTATCTGACATTGTTTTTCAAATATATATAGATGCTGTTTGTAAAATAGTGATTTATTTAGAGCTATTATTACAGTCATAGGAGCTTTTTGTGATCTTTTTAAAATTAGTGGATATAAGAGAACAACTGTTCTTAGAATAGGATAGAATAGAATAGAATTTTTCAACATGGTGAAGAGGTTCTTGTACTCAAGTTGGGACACACAGTTTGATATTGTTTAATCATTGTTGAACTTGTCACTTTGTACTCTCTGTAGGCTTTATATCAAGTCTGTTTGTCCTCTTGTCTGTCTTTCCAATTATATTTCTTTCTTTCTCTTTTTCTTTGATTCTTTGTTTCTGTTTATTCTCCTTTCTCTTCTTACTACCCTGTTTTCCTTTCTATCTCTGTCTCATAAAAACATATAAACAGGTATTATAAATTTATCTATTAGAGAAGAAGAGGAAGTTGTCTAAAGATATTTAGTATATAGGAACTTTATTTTTTAGAAAACGGTGTATAGAGTCAATTATATTGGAAAACTAATGTTCAAAATATAATTTTTTTAAAGCATTTATCTTCCAAGGATAATGAAGAGGATCTATCTTATGTAATTGAAAGTGATGAAGATTTAGAAATGGAGATGATTAAGGTATGTTTGAAGTTATGGAAATTTACTTCCTTTTCAAAAAGGACACTTAATTATGTAAAATATTACCTAATTCTAAATGTCCCCCACAATGAGATTACTATCATTTATGTAACCATTAGATTTTATTTTCCATTTCATATTTGTTTACATCTTTATATGGCCTATGAATAATGTTTTAGTAGTAGTATACTAATTTTTCTATATTAGAAGACATATTCCTGTCAGGTCACTTCTTTTAAATCTTTTCCTGGAATGTTGGTAGTGATTTTGCCCTCTGCTCTTGAAATAGGTTTCTTTTTCTTCCCATCCATGTGTATCCCCTTTTATTTGGGAGTTCTGTTGTTATACATTCAATATTCTTCTTTCCTTCTTTTGATCTTAGTTACTATGGATATATTTATTATATGTAATTTTCTAATGTTTTAAATTATTTCATTTACCCCTATTTTATTATCAAAGTATTATTTTATAATTATGTATATTCTACCACTACATCCATCGTCCAGTTTCTTTGCCAGGTGTGAACCAGGGATGGACAATAAGAAAGAAAAGCTTAAATTTCAAATTGAAAATGAAGAAAAACACAGAAGTTCATCATTATTTGTGCTTTTTATTCCTTATCTTTAGGTCAATGTGATTTTTGTTCTTTTCTTATGAAATGAGATTAGGTTCCTGTTACTTTGTTTTGAACGAGAGTAGTGGGGAGTGATTAGGAATGTGGATTCTGAATTTAGATGTGGGTTCACATCCCAGCGTCTCCATGTATTTGCTGTGTGACTTTGGGCAAGTTTCTTAGTCCTTTTGATACTCAGTTAACAGCTGTTATTATTTAAGGTGTTATTTGTGAAGAGCTTAGTACAGAGCCTGGTATTTCTTAAGTGTTTAATAAATATTAGCTAATAGTAATAATAGGACATAAATACTAAATCATATTCCTTCATCGATTAGCCATTTCTCTGAGGAGTGCTGTTCAAGTAGCACATTTATAGGACACTTGCAGACTTCCACAAACTTACATTGTATATTGAACCTCTTAGAAGGCAATCTGGATGCCCATATGAGAGAACTTTATTTTCAAAATGCTTTTCTAAGTATATTTGTTGACTTGAATAAAGAATGAGGAACAGAATCACTCTTTTTCTTTTCTAGGCCTGAAATGAATACACTTTTTAGAAAACCATTAAAGTCAAGTTTATTAAATGGGAGGTTAAATAAAAAGAGAAAATGAGAACTGTGGTTTAATAATTCTTCCTGTCTCTTTTCAGTAAAAAACTATGCAGATGAAACAATTTTGAAATATACTAATGTTCTTTAAATAGATTATCTTCATTTAGGGGAAAAAATCCAATATTATCAAGCCAAAGTAAAGAGCAACTTTATTCACATTTGTAATAATCCATTCCTAAAATTATTTGAATCTTTTATTGTTTTCATAATTCACGTAAACAAATTCACATAATTCACAAAAAACACATTCGTTGCTTGTTTACTATTTAAATCTTATGCTGACACGTGATATGGAGAAACTCATTACAAAAATAACAGTAAAGCCCACATTTACCTCTTGGCAATTGAAAACACTGATGTATGATAAAGGAAAAAAGTTTTAAATTCAAATTTTATTCAAAATTTTGATAACTTTCCCCACGGGCAGTTCATGATATGCTATTAACGAACACTGTTTATGCTGGAAGTATTCCATCTTTGGCCTTGTGCCTTAGAAACCATTCTTGAGCACATGTTTAAACTAGAGCACACATGTTCTTTTGTGGTATTGGTTGCACATCTGCCAGCTTTGAACAAAATTGTAGGTTCTGTTAATAATACTTCTTTTGTGTTTGGTGAAAAAGATACGACACTGTCAGTGGTTTTGCTTTTAAGATTTCTTTCAAACTTTCAGTCTTTAGAAAATCTAAATACTGGCACGGCAGATCCTGTTCATCCAAAATGTATAAAAATGGGAAGAAATCTGGATGTTCCTTTTGAAGATGATGAAGATGAGATTGAAGCTATTGAAGAAGAAGAAGATGATGCAGGTAAGCACTGTAATGTGTTTGAAAGGACTCACCTCTGATACCTACTGCTGACTCTAATTTAGGGTCCAGTTTTTAAACAATTTGGAGGCAAAGAGTTTGTGGCATGTAATTAATGATGTCCTAAAAACTTGTCATTAAATCCTTTGGTGTTTGGTCTTTATAAAGCACAATCTTACTATTTATGAAAGTAGAAGTATAGAAGCGTTGTATTATTTGGCGCACTTTGTGATGTGAAACTTTCATTCTGAATTTTATGTTTTGTAAAAATAATAGAAAATCATTAATAATCATTAATTAATATCATTAATATTAAACATTATTGTTAAAGGCATAGGTACATTGTGACTGTTTTTTAGGAGCTTATTCCTTAAAACAAGTGGCACAATTTCAGATAGCAAAATGGACTGATTTTCATACTCTGTGTGCCAACTATAGTAAGGAGTCCATGAAATGAACCTCATGTTATTCAAGTGTAAGTAACAGTATTCATTATGGCAAACCACGGGGTCTTCTCATAAAGTAGAACACTCCCCTAGAGCTATATTCATCAATATTATAATGTGGGAAAATTAAAATACATATTGTAGGTGGAAAATATGTGAGAATATTAAAGAAAATGTTAATTCTCTTTGTTTTCTTGTATTAAATGAAGGCATAACATCTCCCAATCAATTTAGTTCTCTATTTAGAATTGTTAAAAGCTGAGAAGTATAATAATGAATTTTCATTTGTTTATAGATGAATGGTTTTGATTCTTCACTTTGCTCTGTCTTGGCTACTCATGAACTGTTCAACCTGAGTAGAAAATAAAAGTCAGTTGAGTAAAATCAATGTAACTCCATTGTGCTATGCAGTTAGAATTGTGGTCAAGGATTTGGTGGAGTGGTAACTAAAATGAAGATTTAATTTTATCTGTGGATTTTATTTGTGATAGTAATGTAACTTCTGATTACTATTAATTGAAAATTGGTTGTATGGTGAAATTCGCATTGGTATATCGCTTGCCATGGTTGGGTTTAAATGTTAGGTTTTGGAACTATTGCAAATTCCAAAACATCATTTTCTTATAATGTTGACCAAAGGTTCTTATAGTGAACCATTTTGTAGTAGAATCACAAAGTTCTAATCCTTAGTATTAGGTAATAATCAAAGTAACTGAAATCATGACTGGTATCCAGAGAACCAAGCTAGTTGGATTTAAAAGACAGAAAACAGTAGCCTCTGGTACTTATCACTATATTCTTTAAAAGAAGCCAATAAAATAAAATTTTTATTTCCCATCACTTGTATTTTAACATAAATGACCATTTTATTTTATTTTAAGACCATTCATTACCAGGACCTAATGCAAGCCAAATTAATTCCCTCAAGATCTATTTTGGCCATTCCAGTTTTAAGCCGTGAGTATAATCTCAGTTAATTAAATTGCATATTCACAATTTTCTTCACAAAGGAAAAATAGCAAATAATCCACCTGTTTAATAGTAATAGTACAACTTCACTGTAGTTTATACATTCTGCACTGTATTTCCTGTAAGTGACTACAAAGATATTTTAAAATAATATTTATTTAAAATTTGTATCTATACATTGTTTTTATAAGAGAAAATGGCTTCCTTTACCAAAGAGAGTTCTGTGTAGACACTAGTTTAAACACATTAATAAATTAATCTTAATTTAATGTTGAGTTGTTTCTCATTAAATAAGTATCTGTGTGTCTATTTTGTACAACTTATTGTCCAAAGTGATGTAATAGAAATTCATGAGGTAACGGTTTGAAGAACAGTGATAATCTTATCAGTTTTAATATATTCAAATGTATTTATTTATTTATTTATTTATTTTATTATTTTTTTTAAAGATTTTATTTATTTATTTGACAGAGAGAGACATAGTGAGAGCAGGAACAGAAGCAGGGGGAGTGGGAGAGGGAGAAGCAGGCTTCCCACGGAGCAGGGAGCCCGATGTGGGACTCGATCCCAGGACCCTGGGATCATGACCTGAGCCGAAGGCAGACGCTTAACGACTGAGCCACCCAGGCGCCCTTCAAATGTATTTATATCTAAAGGGGCACATTTATTAAGTATTGAAATGAGATGACTAAAACTGAGGTAAGGAACAAGTAATTTTGAATAAAACTAATAAGAATGTAAAAATCTAGACTGGATTTTTCCTATTCTGCAAATTTAAAATTTAACCCAGGGAAGCATTTCTTTCTTCTTTTCTTTGATCTTAAATTTTTTTTTTATTAAACTATGTCCTACATACAGAAAAGTGCACATGAATGTACAGATCAATGAATTTTTACAAACTAGGCACCCTGTGTAACCAGGACTCACATAAGAAAAAAATAGGTCATTATCAGCACATCAGAAGATCACCTTTCCTATTGATTTTTCCCTCAACATTTTATTAAAAAATTTTTCAAAGATATAGGAAAGCTGAAAGAATTTTTTTTACTATGAATACCTGTATATTCAACATTTTAGTATACTTGCTTTATCATATATCCATCTATCACCTCTCTATCCATTCCTTAGTCTACCTAAATTAAAAAATGCATCTCAGGGTAGACTGGACATCATTATTTGTCTCCCTAAGTACTTCAATGTATAAATCATTAACTATAGTTAAATATTTATGGTTTATTTCTTTTGATGTAAAATTTACATACAAAGAAATGGTCAAACCTTAAATATGCATTTGCACATCTTAAGGGTACATGCATGCACCCCTGTAGCCTAACCCTTTAGTCAAATATGGAACATTACAGTCACTCTAGAAAGTTCCCTCATGTCCCTTCTCAGGCAATCCTTGCCTCTGGAGCATTTATTTTATTTATTTACTTACTTACTTACTTATTTATTTATTTATTTATTTATTTATTTATTTATTTATTTGAGAGAGAGAGAGAGCATGTGCGCATGCATGAGAGAGAGAGAGGGAGAGAGAGGGTCTGTGTTTGCGCACGTGCGTGCAAGTGCAGAGAGGGGCAGAGGGAGAGGGAGAGAGAGAATCTTAAGCAGGCTTCATGCCCAGTGCAGAGCCCGATGTGGGGCTCCATCTCACAACCCTGAGATCATGACCTGAGCTGAAATCAAGAGTTAGATGCTTAACTGACTGAGCCACCCAGGTGCCCCTCTTTTATTTATTTTAATCAATAAATTTATACATATATTGAAGCTCAAAAATGTAAAAGAAATTCTATTAGAGGGGTACCTGGGTGGGTCAGTCTGTTAAGCTTCTGACTCTTGGTTTTGGCTCCAGTTGTGATCTCCAGGTGGTGAAATTGAGCCCCTCGATGGCTCCATGCTCAATGTGGAGTGTGCTTGAGATTCTTTCCCTCTCCCTCTGCCCCTCCCTCTGCTTGTGCATATGTGCTCTCTCTCTAAAATAAAATAAATAAATACAATCTAAAATTAAATAAATAAATGCAATCTTTCAGAAAAATAATTCTGTTAGAGGTAGTGAAAAAATGAAACATTTTTCCACCTGTCCTTATTTATTTTTTTTTAAAGGTTTTATTTATTTATTAGAGAGAGAGAGAGATGGTGAGAGAGGGAACACAAGCAGGGGGAGTGGGAGAGGGAAAAGCAGGCTTCCTGTTGAGCAGGGAACCAGATGTGGGGCTCTATCCCAGGACCCTGGGATCATGACCACAGCCGAAGGTTTACCAACTGAGCCACTCAGGTGCCCCTAGGTTTCTTGTTAGTAAAACAAAATAGCCTTTTGCTTTTTACCCTGCAGGGTTCAGTGGAAGGTGATTCATTCTGTTTTGGAAGAAAGAAGAGATAATGTTGTTGTGATGGCAACTGGTAAGTTGTATGTAAGCAATAACTTAGTCCTCTAAAATATAAAACTTAAAGGTTTTGAAATGCGTGATCTTTTATTACACTTTCAAAATATAAATACAAATACAAATGATATAAAATACAGAAGAGACTGATCTGAGATTAGATGCTCAAATTTATGCAGAAATTAGATCTTAGGAGGATAGCATGTTAGTAGGGACCATTCATCTCACACAAGTACATTGTAAGAAGAAATCATAGTACCAAGGCTTTATTTTTATTTCTATCAGTGTATTATTTTTATTTCCAGGATATGGAAAGAGTTTGTGCTTCCAGTACCCACCTGTGTATTCAGGCAGGATTGGCCTTGTCATCTCTCCTCTTATTTCTTTGATGGAAGACCAAGTGCTCCGGCTTAAGTAAGTAATGTTTTCTTCTTCCCTCCATCCCTCCCTCCCTCCCTTCCTTCCACTTTTATGTAATCTCTACACCCAATGTGGGGCTTGAATTTACAACCCTGAGATGAAGAATCGCAGGCTCTCCCCACTCAGCCAGCCAGGTGCCCCAGTAATGTTTTCATTGCTACATTATCACCCTTTTTTTTCTTCCATGAAGGAAACATGTAATCTATCATGTATGTTAAAATCTAGTTCCCAGGAACACATTTCTGTGAATGTTGCCCAATCTTTATTAGTGATAAATGACTCTTTGGTGGAAGGACTTATCTTCTTTCTTGAGTTCTCTATAATCCAAGGCTACCAGATGGTCCCAATAAAAATTTTTGTAACAGCAAACTCTAAGCCAGTTTACATCCATTATCTCAAAATTCTTTTCTCTTCTGGTTACCCTTGCTCTTTAGCTTAGTATAAAGTATATACATGGAAGTATGTAATTTTTAGTTACAGAAAAATTTTAAACCTCTTTAACCCGAGCTTACAATCTTTATGAAAAACATGCCCTAACAACCTGCTTTCTAATATGGCCTTTGAAGGAATTTGTTTATCAAAGTAGTGAGTTACAAAACGAGTGAGGATAACAAAGAAGGGGACTTGGTCCATCATTATATTTCTTTAGTCGTTAAGAATGAAGTTGATCTTTGTAGTATGTACACGGCTCCAGAATATTTGTTTTTCTTCTTCTAGAATGTCCAACATTCCAGCTTGTTTTCTGGGATCAGCACAACCAAAAAATGTTCTAGAAGATATTAAATCGTGAGTAATTTATATGATTTCTGATTATGTGGTTGGGTGTCTATGGTATGTGAGAGAATTTTATACAAAATTATATATAAAAATATATAATTTATTTAAAAATTTATATAAAAATTTTTATTTAATGTGTGGATGAAATGTTCATGATTCAAAAATGTACTTTGTTGGGGTGCCTGTGTGGCTCAGTTGGTTAAGCGACTGCCTTCGGCTCAGGTCATGATCCTGGAGTCCCAGGATCGAGTCCCATATCGGGCTCCTTGCTCGGCAGGGGGTCTGCTTCTCCCTCTGACCCTCCCCCTTCTCATGTGCTCTCTCTCATTCTCTCTCTCTCAAATAAATAAACAAAATCTTTAAAAAAAAAATTTTTTTTAAATGTACTTTGTTTTTATAGTACATTTGTAGAATTGTTCATTTTAAAATCTTTCAAACTTAAAGAAATCTATTATTTTTAGTTCTTGGACTGTGAAGTTAGCATTGTAGTCATATTGTTGTAAAATTTTGGTTTTGAACAAGAACTACCTAGTTTTGTCTCATTTTACAGATGAGCAAACTGAGGCCTAGAGAAAATAATTTGCCTAAAGTCATTCAATGAATTAATGGCTCAGCAGGGACTGGATTCTAGATCTCTTGCCCCACCAGTCCTATTATGGCATAAGTCCTAAGAATAAAATCTCAAAACACACACAAATTATGTATATGTGTATATAGATTAACATATGTATATATTTTATTAATAAACACACATATACACATGTATTTACTGAGTTTTGATAAATGCATATAAATGTATCACCCAAACCCCTATCAAGATACAGAGTATTACTGTCACTCCAGAAAGTTCCTTTATGTCCCTTCCCAGTCTGTCCTTCTTTCTCCATTTTAAAGCAGACCACTGTCTAATTTTTTTCTACCATACTTTTGTCTGTTCTAGAACTTCATGTAAATGGATTCATACAATATGAACTTTTGTGTAAGACTTCTTTCATTCAGCAAAATGTTTTGAGAATACTTCATGTTGTATGTATCTGTAGTTTTTTAAGTATATCAGAGTGATACATCATTGTATGAAAATACCGTAGTTTGTTTTTTTTAATTTCCTTATCAGTAGTTGCCTAAGCTGTTTGTAGTTTGGGGCTATTACTAATGAAGCTGCTATGAACATTCCTATAAATTTTTTTTTGAATGTATGTTTTCTTTCTCTTTAAACATTTTAAATCAAGTTTATTGAGATATAATTGACATATAATAATTTTTACATACTTAAAATATATCTAATTTGGTAAGTTTGGCATATAAACACCATCACAAAAGCATCACCACAATCCAGATGATGAACATAGATCCATCATCCTCAAAGTTTACTTATACCTTTTGTAATCCATTCCCCTCAGTTTTTCCTACCTGCTTTACCCCACTCACGAGGTCACTACTAATCTGTTTTCTGTCATTCGAGATTAGCTTACGTTTCCTAAAATTGTACATAAACAGAATTAGTCATACAATATGTGCTCTTGTTTTGTCTGGTTTAAATCACACAGCATAATTACTTTGAGTTTCATCCATCTTGTTACATGTATCAATAGTTCATTCCTTTTTTATTGCTGAATAGATTACATCATGTGGAGATGTCACAGTTCCTTTCATCTGTTCAGCTGTTGATAAGACGTTTGCATTGTTGCCAGTTTTGGGCTGTTACAAATAAAGCTGCTCTGAACATTTGTATGCATGTCTTTGTATGGACATATGTTTTCATTTCATTGGTATAAACCAAGGAGTGGAATAACTGGATCATGTGGTGAATATATATTTAACTTTTTTGTCTGATTGAGATAAATTTTATTTCAACTATTCAACTATTATAGTCATCATTTTAACCATTTTAAATGTGTACAGTTCAGTGGCTTTTATTACATTCATAATGTTGTGCAACCACTATCTAATTCCAGAACATTTTCTTCACCCCCAAAGAATCTCTGTATCCATTAAGCAATTGTACTGTGAACGTTTGAGTGTAAGTTTTTATATGAAGATATGCTTTCATGCTTTTGTGTATATGCCAGTGAGTGGAATTGCTGGGTCATAGGTTATTCTATGTTGACTTTTTAAGAAACTGCCAGACTTTCTGAGAGTGATTGTACCATTTTACATTCCCACTCTCAGGGTCTGAGAGTTCCAGTGCCTCCTCCTCTCTGCCATTCCTTGGTATGGCCAGTCTTGATTTTAGCCATTCTAATAGGATCTCAGTGTGTTTTTAATTTGCATTCCCTTACTGACTAGTGATGTTGAGCATCTTCTCGTATACTTATTGGCCATCTTTGAGGCTTCTTCTTTGAGGAAGTATCTATTCATATCTGTTGCCTGTTCTTTATTGTTGTTTTTCCCTTATTGAGTTTTGATAGTCATTTATATATTCTGAATACAAATTCTTTATTTGGTATATGCTTTGCAAACATTTCCTTCTAGTTTGTGACTTCTCTTTTCATTCTCTGAACAGTTCTTTTGAAGGGCAGCAGTTGTCTATTTTGAAGTCCAGTCTGTCAATTTGTTCTTTTATGGATTTTGCTTTTGGTGTGGAATCTAAGAAACCTTTGCCTAACTCAGGGTCACAAAGACTTTCGTTTATTTTTTTCTCCTAAAAGTGTTACAGTTTTAAGGTTTACATTTAGGCCTACCCATTTAATGTAAATCTTGTGTATTGTACTAGTTATTGATTACAATTTATTTTTCTCATAAAGTTATCCAATTGTTCTACCTCCATTTGTTGAAGATACTATTCTTTCTCCACTGAATTGCCTTTGTATCTTTGTCAAAAAGAAAATGACTACATATTTATGGGCCTATTGCTCCACTCTGTGTTCTCTGTTCTATCAATCTGTTTGCCCATCTGGGTTGGTGTCTTGATGACTATAGCTTTATAATAAGCCTTGAAATCAGGTAGTGCAAGTCTTCCAATTTTGTTCTTGTTTTTCAAAGTGTTTTGTCTATTCTAGGTCCTTTGTATTTCCAAACATATTTCAAAATTACCTTTTCTACTCAAATGCCAGCTGGAATTTGATTGGATTTATCTTCAATCTAGATTATCTGTTGAATTTAGCTGTACTTATAATTATTATTACTATATTATGCTGAAGAAACTGAGGCACACTAAAGTTAGTACTTGGCTATAAGATCATTTAGCTTGTAAAAAGTAGAATTGAGACTCAAACCTTGGGCAGTCTGACATCAGAGCTTGTTATTTATACTGTTTTGCTGTGTGAATTAGAATATTGAATTAATTTCATGAGAATTAAAAGCATATCTGTTTTGTTCCTAATTCCTAATGAAAGCGCCATGCCTAGCACGCAGTAGATGAAATATTTTTTTTTTTTTTAAAGATTTTATTTATTTATTTGACAGAGAGAGACACAGCGAGAGCAGGAACACAAGCAGGGGGAGTGGGAGAGGGAGAAGCAGGCTTCCTGCCGAGCAGGGAGCCCGATGTGGGACTTGATCCCAGGACCCTGGGATCATGACCTGAGCCGAAGGCAGATGCTTAACGACTGAGCCACCCAGGCGCCCTGAAATATTTTTTTACATCAAAAGAAAAGTCTTTTTATAAGGGAAATTCATTTTCATTCTACTTAACTTTATGTTTTCACTTGGTAGAATGAAAAGGAGACTCTATATATTTTAAAGGCCCTAGACTTAACCTTTATTACAAACATTGTCTTAGTTAAGATTCTATCTGCCCAGAATAGAAAAAAGTCAAGCTAGCTTAAGCAAATACTGAATTTTATATTAAGGATGTAGGAATGTCTCGCGGATCACACTGAACACAAGTTAGCTACCCCTTAGGAAGAGACTTGGAATTGGGTATCAAGAATACAATAGGGCGCCTGGGTGGCTCAGATGGTTAAGCGTCTGCCTTCGGCTCAGGTCATGATCCCAGGGTCCTGGGATCAAGTCCCACATCGGGCTCCCTGCTCCTTAGGAGCCTGCTTCTCCCTCTGCCTCTCTCTCTCTCTCTCTGTCTCTCATGAATAAATAAATAAAATCTTAAAAAAAAAAAAAAAAAAAAGAATACAATAATGCCTTTTTTTTTGGTTGAAGATTTTATTTATTTATTTGACAGAGAGAGACAAAGCGAGAGCAGGAACACAAGCAGGGGGAGTGGGAGAGGGAGAAGCAGGCTTCCTGCGGAGCAGGGAGCCCGATGCGGGGCTCGATCCCAGGACCCTGGGATCATGACCTGAGCCGAAGGCAGACACTTAACGACTGAGCCACCCAGGCACCCCCAGTAGTGCTTTCTTTTATTTATAGCCTCTGTGTGTCTTCCTCATTCTTCTGAGGAGATGAGCATTTTCTGCTTTTCTAGTCACAAGATAGAGAAGACTGCTCTGCAGCTCCTTTATTCACATATTACAGGTCTTGCCATTGGCAGAGATTGGTTGTTTCTTGGTCAGACCCCTAAATTCTAGGACAGAGACTGATTGATTTGACATTGATACAGTGGCTAACCCTGGCCCAAGAAGATATATTTAGGCAAGAGAGCAAAATACGTAGGAGAAACATGGGCGCTGTGGGCTTAATCATGGGGAGGGAGTCGATGGTAGGGTAATGGGTTGTAGTTTTCCAAGAAGGAGGGTAGTATATGGGTGGATTGCTAGCACATAAAAGGCTTACCATAGACTTGATCATTTAACTCAAACACTACAGTTCTGGGGCTGGACTTTTGGAAATCAGAACCTGGCTTCTAATATCACCTTAATGCTGAGTACTCCCTGAGTACTCTTTGCCACTTTTTATTTTGCTGTGTTAAAGTGGGATCAAAGGACTAATATATGTGGATATATATACACACATATAACATTTGTTTAGTTTTTAGTTTATTTAAAAATTTGTCAGGTGTTATGGTTTTAAGCTGTAGTTCAGTGGATGATTGTTTTCTTTAGTGTAGCACATTTCCTTTCCTATTTCTCTTTTTGTTTGTTTATTTTTACAGAGGCAAATACCGGATTGTATATATAACTCCAGAATTCTGTTCGGGTAACTTGAGCCTATTCCAGCAACTTCAGGCCAGTATTGGTAAGTGTTATGATAGGCTCTTTTTATAAGTACTTATTTAATTGAATTATCCTTTAAAGTTAAACACATGGATGGATATTGGATTTCACTTCTGTTAAAGTTGATTTCAAACAGTATTTCCTCCAGGAAGTCCCTGACTTTCCAACTTGGTATCTTTCCAGTCTTATCCCCTAGTACGTATAATTCCTTCTGCCATAGAAATTAGGCTCCTGTATTTATATATCTCTTTTCTTCCCCTAGACTATAAACTTTTTTGGGAAAAAAATGCCCTAGTGCAGTACCTGGCACATAGTAGGGATTTAAATGCATTATTGAACAAATGTTGAATCTTAGATTCTATGAAATGTTAATTGCCTTGTTTTCATATTCAGAATCTAAATTAAATCACAGTAGTGGTTCTCCACCCTTGTTCATGAGAATCACTTTTCCAACTTTAGAAAAATGTAGTATCCTCCAAACTTGAAAATTCTGATTCAACACGCCTGGGGTGGGCCCCTGGCACCTGTCGTCTTTCATGAGTGATTCTGATGTGTAGTTAGGGTTGGAAACCATAGTACCTTTGATTATTTGCCACCAGTGAGTATGATTTTAAAAAGTTAGAGAGTAAGTCAGAGCTTATTTCCTAGAAAATGTAAATACAGAATTAGTCAATAGCTGGTGCCCATTTTTTGTACTTCAAAAATTTTTGTTTTTTTTTTCTCTCTTGATGGCTAGAATAAGCTACCCAAGAGTTGCAATCATAACTACTATTATTTCAAACATTCAGTTGAACCAACCAGTTTTAGTTTCCTAATATTATATGATCTCATTATATAATTATATATTAAAATAATTCTGGATAGGTAAATTTTCAACATGGCAACATCTCATTCAATGGTTGGTTAGTAGCATGTAACTCTAGGAATGCATTTAATAATTTTTTTAAATTTTATTATGTTATGTTAATCACCATACATCATTAGTTGTTGATATAGTGTTCCATGATTCATTGTTTGCGTATAACACCCAGTGCTCCATTCAGTACGTGCCCTCTTTAATACCCATGCCCTCTTTAATTTTTGTTAACAATATAATGAAAACAAATTTGTTTCTTTTTAGTATGTATTAAATGTTCATGAACAAAAGAATGAGGGCGGAAGTTATACATTTGATTAAATACATTATCAGAGGCACCTGGGTGGCTCAGTCAGTTAAGCATCTGCCTTCGGCTAGGGTCATGATCCCGGGGTCCTGGGATGGAGTCCTGCATCGGGCTCCTTGCTCAGCAGGGGGCCTGCTTCTCTCTCTCCCTCTCCTGCTGCTCCCCTTGCTTGTGCTCTCTCTCTCTCTGACAAATAAATAAATAAATAAATAATCTTTTAAAAAAATACATAATCAATGCTGTATTACCAATTTCTTTTTTTTTTTTTTTTTATTCTTATGTTAATCCCCTTACATTACAACATTAGTTTTAGATGAAGTGTTCCATGATTCATTGTTTGTGCACAACACCCAGTGCTCCATGCAGAATGTGCCCTCCTAAATACCCACCACCAGGCTAACCCATCCTCCCACCCCCCTCCCCTCTAGAACCCTGTTTGTTTTTCAGAGTCCATCGTCTCTCATGGTTCGTCTCCCCCTCCGATTTCCCCCGCTTCATTCTTCCCCTCCCGCTACCTTCTTCTTCTTCTTCTTCTTTTTTTTTTTCTTAACATATATTGCATTATTTGTTTCAGAGGTACAGATCTGAGATTCAACAGTCTTGCACAATTCACAGCGCTTACCAGAGCACATACCCTCCCCAGTGTCTATCACCCAGTCCCCCCATCCCTCCCACCCCACCCCCCACTCCAACAACACTCAGTTTGTTTCCTGCGATTAAGAATTCCTCATATCAGTGAGATCATATGATACATGTCTTTCTCTGTTTGACTTATTTCACTCAACATAATACCCTCCAGTTCCATCCACGTTGTTGCAAATGGCAAGATCTCATTCCTTTTGATGGCTGCATAATATTCCATTGTATATATATACCACATCTTCTTTATCCATTCATCTGTCGATGGACATCTTGGCTCTTTCCACACTTTGGCTATTGTGGACATT
>NW_023270320.1:12858286-12880777 GCF_011800145.1 Mirounga leonina | reverse complement strand
CCTCCCACCCCACCCCCCACTCCAACAACACTCAGTTTGTTTCCTGCGATTAAGAATTCCTCATATCAGTGAGATCATATGATACATGTCTTTCTCTGTTTGACTTATTTCACTCAACATAATATCCTCCAGTTCCATCCACGTCGTTGCAAATGGCAAGATCTCATTCCTTTTGATGGCTGCATAATATTCCATTGTATATATATACCACATCTTCTTTATCCATTCATCTGTCGATGGACATCTTGGCTCTTTCCACAGTTTGGCTATTGTGGACATTGCTGCTATAAACATCGGGGTGCACGTACCCCTTCGGATCCCTACTTTTGTATCTTTGGGGTAAATACCCAGTAGTGCAATTGCTGGATCATATGGTAGCTCTATTTTCAACTTTTTGAGGAACCTCCATACAGTTTTCCAGAGTGGCTGCACCAGTTTGCATTCCCACCAACAGTGTAGGAGGGTTCCCCTTTCTCCGCATCCCCGCCAACATCTGTCGTTTCCTGACTTGTTAATTTTAGCCATTCTGACTGGTGTGAGGTGATATCTCATTGAGGTTTTGATTTGGATTTCCCTGATGCCGAGCGATATTGAGCACTTTTTCATGTGTCTGTTGGCCATTTGGATGTCTTCTTTGGAAAAATGTCTGTTCATGTCTTCTGCCCATTTCTTAATTGGATTCTTTGTTCTTTGGGTGTTGAGTTTGATGAGTTCTTTATAGATTTTGGATACTAGCCCTTTATCTGATATGTCATTTGCAAATATCTTCTCCCATTCTGTCGGTTGTCTTTTGGTTTTGTTAACTGTTTCCTTTGCTTTGCAAAAGCTTTTTATCTTGATGAAGTCCCAATAGTTCATTTTTGCCCTTGCTTCCCTTGCCTTTGGCGATGTTTCTAGGAAGAAGTTGCTTCGGCTGAGGTCAAAGAGGTTGTTGCCTGTGTTCTCCTTTAGGATTTGGATGGACTCCTGTCTCACATTGAGGTCTTTCAACCATTTGGAGTCTATTTTTGTGTGTGGTGTAAGGAAGTGGTCCAGTTTCATTCTTCTGCATGTGTCTATCCAATTTTCCCAACACCATTTGTTGAAGAGACTGTCTTTGTTCCATTGGACATTCTTTCCTGCTTTGTCGAAGATTAGTTGACCATAGAGTTGAGGGTCCATTTCTGGGCTCTCTATTCTGTTCCATTGATCTATGTGTCTGTTTTTGTGCCAGTACCATGCTGTCTTGATGATGACAGCTTTGTAATAGAGCTTGAAGTCCGGAATTGTGATGCCACCGGCTTTGCTTTTCTTTTTCAATATTCCTCTGGCTATGCGGGGTCTTTTCTGGTTCCATACAAATTTTAGGATTATTTGTTCCATTTCTTTGAAAAAAGTGGATGGTATTTTGATGGGGATTGCATTGAATGTGTAGATTGCTCTAGGTAGCATTGACATCTTCACAATATTTGTTCTTCCAATCCATGAGCATGGAACGTTTTTCCATTTCTTTGTGTCTTCCTCAGTTTCTTTCATGAGTATTTTATAGTTTTCTGAGTACAGATCCTTTGTCTCTTTGGTTAGATTTATTCCTAGGTATCTTATGGTTTTGGGTGCAATTGTAAATGGGATCGACTCCTTAATTTCTCTTTCTTCTGTCTTGTTGTTGGTGTATAGGAATGCCACTGACTTCTGTGCATTGATTTTGTATCCTGCCACTTTACTGAATTCCTGTATGAGTTCTAGCAGTTTTGGGGTGGAGTCTTTTGGGTTTTCCACATAAAGTATCATATCATCTGCAAAGAGTGAGAGTTTGACTTCTTCTTTGCCAATTTGGATGCCTTTGATTTCTTTTTGTTGTCTGATTGCTGTGGCTAGGACTTCCAATACTATGTTGAATAGCAGTGGTGATAGTGGACATCCCTGCCGCGTTCCTGACCTTAGGGGGAAAGCTCTCAGTTTTTCCCCATTGAGAATAATATTTGCTGTAGGTTTTTCATAGATGGCTTTTATGATATTGAGGTATGTACCCTCTATCCCTATACTCTGAAGAGTTTTGATCAAGAAAGGATGCTGTACTTTGTCAAAAGCTTTTTCTGCATCTATTGAGAGGATCATATGATTCTTGTTCTTTCCTTTGTTAATGTACTGTATCACATTGATTGATTTGCGAATGTTGAACCAACCTTGCAGCCCAGGGATAAATCCCACTTGGTCATGGTGAATAATCCTTTTAATGTACTGTTGGATCCTATTGGCTAGTATTTTGGTGAGAATTTTTGCATCCATGTTCATCAGGGATATTGGTCTGTAATTCTCCTTTTTGATGGGGTCTTTGTCTGGTTTGGGGATCAAGGTAATGCTGGCCTCATAAAATGAGTTTGGAAGTTTTCCTTCCGTTTCGATTTTTTGGAACAGTTTCAGAAGAATAGGTATTAATTCTTCTTGAAATGTTTGGTAGAATTCCCCTGGGAAGCCATCTGGCCCTGGGCTTTTGTTTTTTGGGAGATTTTTGATGACTGCTTCCATTTCCTTAGTGGTTATAGGTCTGTTCAGGTTTTCTATTTCATCCTGGTTCAGTTTTGGTAGTTGATACATCTCTAGGAATGCATCCATCTCTTCCAGGTTATCTAATTTGCTGGCATAGAGTTGCTCATAATATGTTCTTATAATTGTTTGTATTTCTTTGGTGTTGGTTGTGATCTCTCCTCTTTCATTCATGATTTTGTTGATTTGGGTCATTTCTCTTCTCTTTTTGATAAGTCTGGCCAGGGGTTTATCAATCTTGTTAATTCTTTCAAAGAACCAGCTCCTAGTTTCGTTGATCTGTTCTACTGTTCTTTTAGTTTCTATTTCATTGATTTCTGCTCTGATCTTTATGATTTCTCTTCTCCTGCTGGGTTTAGGCTTTATTTGCTGTTCTTTCTCCAGTTCCTTTAGGTGTAGGGTTAGGTTGTGTACTTGAGACCTTTCTTGTTTCTTGAGAAAGGCTTGTATTGCTATATACTTTCCTCTTAGGACTGCCTTTGCTGCATCCGAAAGATTTTGAACAGTTGTGTTTTCATTTTCATTGGTTTCCATGTATTTTTTTAATTCTTCTTTAATTTCCTGGTTGTATTACCAATTTCTTATCCCTTATTGGCATATTGTATTTTTGCCTTTAATGGAAGACAAATTTGGTGTGTCTCCTATTAGACTGTATAGAATTCTTTTTTTTTTTCCTGGATTTTATTTATTTATTTGACAGAGAGAGAGACAGAGCAAGAGAGGGAACACAAGCAGGGGGAGTGGGAGAGGAGAAGCAGGCTTCCTGCCAAGTGGGTAGCCCGATGCGGGGCTCAATCCCAGGATGCTGGGATCATGACCTGAACCGAAGGCAGACGCTTAACGACTGAGCCACCCAGGCGCCCCAGACTCTATGGAATTCTTAAGGATATTTCACTTAAATGAGGCCTAAATACCCTAGATAGATAAATTTTATGGTTTTATAACAAAAGCTAGGATCTGTGTCCATGGTGAGCTGGATATGTTTTATTCCATTTTAGTATTTGCTTTGTTTCTGGGGTGGAGTTAATTAATTATTAGTTTAAGTATTTACTTAGATCCTTTAACAGCTAGTTCCAATTCTCTGTTTTTATTTTTTATAATGGATTAAATTATGAATACTACTGCAATCAGTAGAACGGAATACTCTGCATGGAATGGATGAACAGGCTCTTTTTGGTTGACTCTTTTTTTTTTTTTTTAAGATTTTATTTATTTATTTGAGACAGAGAGAATGAGAGACAGAGAGCATGAGAGGGAGGAGGGTCAGAGGGAGAAGCAGACTCCCCGCCGAGCAGGGAGCCTGATGCGGGACTCGATCCCGGGACTCCAGGATCATGACCTGAGCCGAAGGCAGTCACTTAACCAACTGAGCCACCCAGGCGCCCTGGTTGACTCTTAATATTGAACAAAAAGGGATAAATTCTTTTTGGAGTATTTTTCTTTGGCTTTTGTTTGTAGGAAATTGTAAAATGCTTGCAAAATGAATCTCCTCAAGAGTTCTGTTTGTGTGGTAGTCTGACATTTAGCTAATCAGATTTATGCTTTTTATGTTACATTCTTTAAGTAGTATGAGTGTATAACAGAAGCAGCAAACATAATTTTATATGGAGACTCCTTACAACCAAGCACACTTATAATTGTCTTTTGACTTTAGAAATAGGGCTTGAGTGACAGATATGCCAGAATGAAATATGTATAGGACTTGGGCAGACACTTGGACTTGCAAATTTAAAGTGAAAGTTAGCAAAAGCTTGGTAAACTGATGGTAAGGGACAAAGTTCAGCTCCACTAAGAGGTAATTAGTTAAACCTGTAATTTTAAGGAAGGTTTTAAAATAAAAGATGAGCCATCATGTTTGTTTTAACCTATTTAATTTAAAATCTGGGTCATTTAGTTTCTAAAGCCAAAATTAGTGGTAACATTGAATTTTTCCCAGCTATGCAGCAGCGGCCAGAGAATTTTGATGCTAATCAACCTGTATTCATATTTAGTAGGTTTATTTTTTTTGCTTTCTTTTTCATCTCTATTGTATTTGGTAATCTCAGTGAATTGTAGTTTATTTGCTCGTCTGTCTTCTCTTTTAGAGCTGTGAGCTTCTCAAGGTTACAGAGTACATCTTTTTTTTTTTTAAAGATTTTATTTATTTATCTGACAGATAGAGAGAAGCGAGAGAGGGAACACAAGCAGGAGGAGTGGGAGAGGGAGAAGCAGGCTTCCCGCGGAGCAGGGAGCCCGATGCGGGGCTTGATCCCAGGACCCTGGGATCATGACCTGAGCCGAAGGCAGATGCTTAACGACTGAGCCACCCAGGCGCCCCTAGAGTACATCTTATTACTCTTTTCCTAGTAAAGTGTTTGGATCATAGTGGGCCTTTAATAACTGTAATAGTAATATTTTGGTGTTTTGTTTTGTTTTTATTGAGCTGCCTTTTATGCCAGATCCTATCTTAGTATTTTATGTGAATGATCTGACTTAATCTTCAGAGTGACTAAAAAATGTTAGGTACTACTATGTCTACCTTTTATTTGTGGTGACACTCGAAGCTTAAGTAACTTGCTTAAGGTAATACAAACATTAGTGGTGGATCCTGGTTCTGCATCCAGGTAGTCTGACTCTAGAGCACATATTTGTAGTCACCCCCCTAATGGCAGAAAATCATTAATACTCAAGTAAGTATCAAGTAATGATCATCTCCATTGATGGAAAAAATTATTTTTGTCATAAGTATTAATTTGGTAATGGAGGGCAAAGGCACTACTATCATTACTTTGAAGTATCTGAAGACATTTTAATGGGTGGCTATACAATAAAGCCCTTTTCTGAAATGCATTACTACACACCATTGATTCTGTTTCAGTGTGGGTGTGTGGTGTGGGGGCAGAGTAAAGGAGTTGCTAGGGGAAAAAAGAACGAATTATATTCCTTCTTACCTACATTGTACATACTGAGATTTAGTTCTTACCATTTTACATTAAAAAACGTGGATATCATCCTGTCTTCCAGTATTGACATTCCAGGGGAACTCTCTGCGGTCTGATATGTGATTGGTCATGGACAATGATGATGACTTCATCTCAGTAGAGTGTGCTCTTTAGTCGCTTTTGGTAGCTAATCGATGAGATAAAATTGGAAGTATTACCAAAGAGAAAAAAACCCCCAGCTCTTCTTTTTAAGGCATTATCATTGCAAATGGTTCATGAGTGATAGTTTTGAGGGCAAAGTAATAGTAAGTAATTCATTTCTCTGAGGAATAATGATGAAAGCTGTGAAATCTAATAAATAATGTTGTTTGAATAATATATAAATGTTTCCTTCTTCCATCCATATGCCTTTACCCATGTTTGTCCCATCCTCTATTCTCATAATGATTTTTGGTGTTGCCTGATGTCATTTATGCTTATATTTTTATATGAACCAAATACTTTGATTTGAATTTTTTTTTCTCCTTTCTGTAATATTTATATATTCTAAGTGAAGGTGATATTGATTTAGATGAATTTATGGCTTCTTTTTGAACTTTATTTTCCCTGTTTTTATATTTTTCACTTTTGTAGGTATCACACTTATTGCTGTGGATGAGGCTCACTGTATTTCTGAATGGGGACATGATTTTAGAATTTCATTCCGGACTTTGGGCTCCCTAAAGGCATTACTCCCGTCGGTAAGCTTGCCAAGTGCAATATCTTGAAATGATATTCATATCAAAGGAGAGAGTCCAGGATTGGGGAATTGCCAGAAGGCTGAAGACTTCTCTATGAAAGGGCAAATGGATAGTGAAAACAGGGGAAAGGTTTAGAAAAAATTCTAACTTTGGCTCTCTTCTAAGGTTAGCATGTAATTTTTTGAGGAATACTATACAGTAGGGGTTGGCAAACTTTTTCTGAAAGAACCAGATAATAAATATTTTAGGCTTTATGGGCCACATATGGTCTCTGGCACATTTTTCTTTGTTTTTTTTCTTCACAACCCTTTAAAAATGTAAAAACTGTTTGCTTGTGGGCCGTAACAAAACAGGCTATGGACCAGATTTGACCCGTAGAACGCAGACATGACTTTAGAACCCATGTTTAGGTCCCATGCCTTCTCAATGAGCTCTTATGCATGCGTCCTTTTACTAGGATGCTGTGAAAGCATAGTTACCTCTTCTTGCATCATATTGAAAACCTGAAAAAGGAACTATTCCAGAGAGATTTTAGTAAAGTTTCTAGTACTAAAATTCCACTTTCTTCCCTAATTATAAAGAATAGCAGATTTCTACATGAGTGGCGTGTTTTATATGAACAGCTTGAGAATTTACAATAATGGCAACCATTTTATTTTTTGAAAAATTATGGAGTCACGGGCAGTTGTAAAAAAAATGTACAGAGAGATTCTATGTACCTTTCAGTTTCCCTAATGGTAATGTCTTGTATAACTGTAGTATAATATCAAAACTAGGAATATGACATTGGTATGGTCTTTACAGTTCTTTTTTTTTTTTTTTAAGATTTTATTTATTTATTTGACAGAGAGAGAGATAGTGAGAGCAGGAACACAAGCAGGGGGAGTGGGAGAGGGAGAATCAGGCTTCCTGCCGAGCAGGGAGCCCAATGCGGGGCTCGATCCCAGGACCCCGGGATCATGACCTGAGCCGAAGGCAGACGCTTAACGACTGAGCCAACCAGGCGCCCCTACAGTTCTTTTTTTTTAAAAAAAGACTTATTTATTTGGAAGAGAAGAGAGAGCGAGCGAGCATGAGTGGGGTGAGGGGGCAGAGGGAAAGAATCCCAAGCAGACTCCCTGTTGAGCACAGAGCCCTACACAGGGCTTGATCCCACAACCCTGAGATCACGACCTGAGCCAAAGTCGAGAGCTGATGCTTAACTGACTGGGCCATTTCTTTAATGGCTGATGATGACATCTTTCTTGTACTAATTGCCTCTTTTGTGAAATGCCTGATCTAATTGGAATTTTCTTTTAAACTGTTGAAAGTGTTTTATTATAAATATGAATCCTTGGTCAGATATGTGGTTCATAAATAGTTTTCAATTTATAGCTGCCTTTTCATTGTCTTCACAGTGTCTTTCACATAGCAAACATTTTTAATTTTGATGAAGTCCAGTTTATCAGTTTTTTCTTTTATTGTGCTCTTCACCTAACCCTAGATCCTGAAGATTTCCTCTTATGATTTTTCCCTAAAATTTTAATGGTTTTACATTTGTTTACATTTAAGTCCATGATTCATTTTGAATTAAATTTTGTGTAAGGTGTGAGGTTTAGACTGAGGTCCTTTTTTTTTTTTTGCCTGTTGATGTCCAATTGCTCCAAGCCATTTCCCCTTCTGTTGAATTGCTTTTGACACTTTGTTAAAAATCATTTGGGTATATTTGGGTGCATCTATTCCTGGGTTCTCTAGTCTCCTGTATTAATTTTGAATGAATAAACAAGGTTGATTTATGTTTAGGTTTTCCTCATAGTAGTGAAGCTATCATGTCCTCTGAGCCCAAGATTTAACAGTTTACGAGTAAACTAAGAAAAAGCATTAGAGATTGTTATTCTCTTGGTAAATTGTCTAGTTCATTTCCCTTGCATATTAATTATACTTATAAGTAGCAAAATTTAGAGTTTCTTTTTGTTAGCTCTTCTCATAAAGATCTGGTTAGAGCATACATTAAAATAAAATGAAACAACAAAAAAAACTTAATTGTACCAATTAGCAAGCATATACTGAAAGAGAATCAAACTAGACTGAATTGAACGCCAACTATGTGACTGGCCCTGGGTTAATGCTTTCATCTTGGTTAAGCCTCACAACAAGCCAGCAAGATTAATATCTCCATTACCTTTTTGAGACAGTTCTTCACTAGGATAGCACATTCTCTTGCTTCTCTTCCCTCCTTCCTGTCTCTTCATTCTGAGATTCCTCTGCTTGTGTCATCTTATCTCCCACACTTTTAACATTGGCATGCCAGAAACCTTAGTCTTTGGACCTACTCTCTTTCCTATCTGCACTTAAGTCCCTGGTCATTTCATCTAACGTACGGTTTGAATGTCATCTATATGTTGACAGCTCCCAAATTTATATCCCCACCCTCAGCTGATACCAGCAATGTGTGAGTGATCCAGTTTCTCTGCCTCCTTGCTAGCATTTGGTATTATCACTATTTTTTTTTTTTAAGATTTTATTTATTTACTTGACGGAGAGAGACACAGCGAGAGAGGGAACGTAAGCAGGGGGAATCGGAGAGGGAGAAGCAGGCTTTCCATGGAGCAGGGAGCCCAATGTGGGGCTTGAACCCAGGACCCTGGGATCATGACCTGAGCCAAAAGCAGATGCTTAACCAACTGAGCCACCCAGGCATCCTGAATACTTATTTTTAAAAAAGACTATTTATTTATTTATTTGAGAGAGAGTGCCGTGCAAGTCAGGGGGCGGGGCAGAGTTAGAAAATCTTCAAGCAGACTCCCTGCTGAGTGTGGAGCTCGACAACATGGGGCTCAGTCTCAGGACCCATGAGATCATGACCTGAGCTGAAACCAAGAGTTGGACGCTTAACCAACTGAGCCACCCAGGTGCTCCTCCCGGAATACTTTTCACATGGGGTGATCCCCTACTTATCTCAAGTCTTTGCTGAAATATTATTTTTTCATTTAGGCTTCCTGGGCCACCATATTAAAAATTTCAAATTAATTTCTCCCTCCAACATTCAACATTCCTCATATTCCTCTGCTATTTTTTAATAGCACTTATCACTGTTTAACTTACTGTATGATATTTTGTCTATTGTCTGTGGGTCCCCACTAGGATATTCTCTGGGGGGGACAGGCTTTTGATGGTTTTGGTCATAATCTAGAACAGGACTGGGCACATAGTGGGTGCTCCATAAATACTTGGGTAAATGAATAAACGAATTCCAGTGAGAAAGCAGAGAAACAGAGACGTCTCTTTCCCACGCAGGGAGTGGTGGAGTTGGGCTGTAGCTTCACAGTGGGACACCGTGCTGGTTTCTCAAGCAAGTGATGTGAAAGAAGTATAAAACATCGTTTCTGCCCTGAAGTAGCTCATGGTGCAGTAAAGGAATTTAGATCCATACCTATAAAAGTAGAAGCAATGGTATCAAATAGTAAATGGTGTGTGGAACAGTACAAATAATAAAGAAAGGTTAACAGTGTTAATAATACATGTAATAGAGGAACAAGATATTTGTATGGTGAAAGTCAGGAGGCTCAATGTGCCTCGAGGACTGCTTCCATTAATTTAGAATGGTTTTAGGGGCACCTGGGTGGCTCAGTCAGTTAAGCGGCTGCCTTTGGCTCAGGTCATGATCCTGGGGTCCTGGGATCGAGCCCCATGTCCAGCTCCCTGCTCAGCAGAGAGCCTGCTTCTCCCTCTCCCTCTGCCTGCCACTCTGCCTACTTGTGCTCTCTCTGTATCTGTCTGTCGAATACATAAATAAAATCTTTAAAAAGAAATGGTTTTAAAGTAAGCTTTTGGAAAATAGGAGAATTGCCTTCTGTAATCCTTTCCGAGGCCTTTGATTCTAAAAGGATTGTGTTAGAGGAGTTTTAAATATTTTATGCAGCTTTTAAACACTTTTCAGTGGTGAATTAAATCTTTTATTATGTCTGGCTGTGGACTTTATTGGATCATTTTCATTTCTTGCAATGACTCAGTATAGCACAGGGTGTTTGTCAAGCAATGGCTGAGAAAACCTTTTCCCCCTAGTGTTTTCATGAATCCTGTTGATCAGCTAAGTGGTGAGAAATGCCACCTGGTGGTTATAGGACTCTCATTTTCCTCACTGTTCTCCGTGCTCTTCTCCTCTTTCCAGTTGCGATTACGCTGGGACAACTGTTGCAGCTTCACACCATATGATTTCAGTAAGTTTAAAAATAGCAAAGAAATCATTAAACCACTTGGCATAAGGATTCCCATTTGGAGAGAATCAGACAAAGTGAGTCTCAGAAAGAGCAGTGAGGCAGAAAGCTCTATATCAGTCTTAAAATTCTGTAAAATTCAAGTAAAAAGTACTGTGATATCCATGAGACATGTTGATTCTTTCCATTCCTCCCTCCGCAGCCCTTTCCCAAAGACAGCATATATAGACACTAATTGAATACTGTGAACTATAACCACTTGAAATGAGTGAACAAATGAATAAAGCATGAATGAAGCATGATATTATGCAGTACAAAGTTAGAATTAGCAACATGACCCAAATTTAGAAGCAGATGGAACAGTTAGAATTCTCTGAATGTGTAGGTGCTGCACCATTGAAGCCTATGATTAAATCATTCCTAAATTTATAGTCATAAGGTTAATTTATAGTTTTTGCTTGTTTTTTTTTTTTAAAGATTTTATTTATTTATTCATGAGAGACAGAGAGAGAGACAGAGGCAGAGGGAGAAGCAGGCTCCCCGCGGAGCAGGGAGCCTGATGCGGGACTCTATCCCAGGACCCTGGGATCATGACCTGAGCCGAAGGCAGACGCTTAACCGACTGAGCCACCCAGGCGTCCCTAGTTTTTGCTTGTTTTAACAAAACTTGGTAACTATTTCCAAAGAAACCAAATTTTCCAACTTAAAGAGAAAGAGTTTCATGAATTAAGAACTTGATGTAACTAGGAGACGCTATAGTTTATTGTCCCAGTCAGTTTGCTTTTGAACGTTAGAAATTGCGAGGTATCAGTATTTATGTCACGATGACAGGATAAACTGGGAGTGTCCCTGGAAGCCAGGATGTGTGATCATCTTTCTCATAACCAGCCTGTATGTTATATCCAAGCTTCAGTCTAGTTTGTGTTTTAAATGTCATAAGGCACCACAAACTTCTAAAAGAGTTTATTCATTTCTGAAATGAAAATAAATAACCATTGTTCCTTTAAGTTTAATATATGCCATTACTTTATTCTGTTTTCTAGTTGTGGAAGCAGCATTCTAAACTGCGACCTTCTATAATGTTGGAGGTGAAAGATCGCATTTATGTTGATTTTTCATCATTTGCAGGTCATTGGCTTAGGGAGTTTCTAGTGGCAAGGGGGGGATTTTTAAGTTAGAACTGAGTCTAACATTGTGTAGCCCTCTACATCTCATATTTTAGTGAAAAAAACCAAGACCAAGAGAAGCCCTTGCCGAAGTCAGTGGCAAATCTGGGAGTCGTGACCATGGCTCTGGAATTCTTGTATAGAATTCTTTTCAGTTGTTGTGATAACAACATCGATGATAATTGAAACTTTTTAAATTTAATGATTTTATATATTTATTTGAGAGAGAGAGAGAGAGTGCGCAAGTGGAGGGGGGCAAAGGGAGAGGGTGAAAGAATCTGAAGTAGATTCCACCCTGGGCAAGGAGCCAGATGGGGGGCTCCATCTCACAATGCTGAGATCATGACCTGAGCTGAAACCAGGAGTCCCACGCTTAACTGACTGAGCCACCCAGGTGCCCCAATAGTTGAAACTTTTTGAGTGCTTACTGGGTACCATGCATCATGTTCAGCACATTACATGTTCTGTTGTTTTTTGGTCTTCACAATGACTTTACGAGATTGCTGTTATCATTGTCACTTTATAGATGAGGAAACCAGAGTTTGGAGAGTGAAATAACCAGCTAAAAATCTCACACCTAGTTAGCAACACAGGCAGGATTTGAACTCAGGCATCTGACTTTAAGCCAGTTATTTTTCACTACTGTGAAAAATCATTAGCTGTTCTATATTCAAGTTACTGTTTTGCTCTTTTGCCTGATCTTTAAATTAATTTCTTCAAGAGATATCCTGTTTCATGCTTATTTTATTTTCATAAGTACATTGCCCATCCACTCATACATTATACTGCTTAGAAGGGAAAAATGAAGGGGGGGAATTCAGAGGGGGAGACGAACCATGAGAGACTATGGACTCTGAGAAACAAACTGAGGCTTCTAGAGGAGAGGGGGGTGGGGGGATGGGTTAGCCTGGTGATGGATATTAAAGAGGGCATGTACTGAATGGAGCACTGGGTGTTATGCACAAACAATGAATCATGGAACACTACGTCAAAAACTAATGATGTAATGTATGGTGATTAACATAACATAATAAAATAAAAAAATGAAAACAAACCAAAGCCTCTTACTCTTTGTATCCTGAAAACTTCGGTCTTTCTTTGCATGTGCAGTTAAACAGCAAGGATGCATTAAATTGTTTGAGTGAAGCACTTAAAATGATGAAAATGCTTTGTTGTTGTGAGGGTGAGAATGTGCATGTCATAAGAGCTTCTAATATTTAAACTTTGTATATACGTATATATATACATGTGTGTGTGTGTGTATGTATGTATCTATATGGATAAGCTTGTTTATATAAACTAACTTATCTATAAATTGGCCTATTTATAAGTTGTTAGGTAGGCACTCTAAATTCAGAGAACAGTCTGATTGAAAACCAGAAATCAGTGAAGTTAATTTGGGAGTTTCATTTTTAAATAATGAAATTAAAATTTTTAAATAAATTTATTTAAAATATTTAAATAATACTTAACAATTTAAATAATTTCACAGAATTTAAGGGTAGAGAATGCAAAAATGCCAATTACCTGGTCACATTGGTTCTGATACCTTTTTCTTCCGTTTAAAAAAAGTACTGCAGACTTAACTTTTTTACATGAGCTTTGAGATAATTTTTAATTCAGTAAAGCTATATTGATTTTAAAGATAGTTTATATTGTTAGTAAATTGCATCTTGTTTTTCAGATCCTGTAATTGCTTTTCGTACAATTGCACCTAAATTTTCACTTACATGGAAGATAATTGCTTAAACTGATTTGTGAGATAGGTGCATGGCATCTGAAGAGCTATTTTATGAGGATGTCATTTACTTTATTTGTAATAGACCACAAAAAGTATTTTAAGAAAGTTGTATTCTTGAATATAGAACAGCTAATGATTTAGGAACAACTTGAAGACTTAGTCCCTTTTTTCTGAATATAATAGCATAATTTATTATAACTCCCTGTGATAACAGGAGCAAAAATAATGAATCGAGTTTCATGGGAGGTATGTCATTATCCTAGTTTAGAATTTCTGAAAGGTTACATATTCATGTTTTTCCTAGTAATTGCCGTGTCTCCTGTTTTGGCTGCTAATCCAGTTAAGAAGTCTTTGCTAGACTGAAAATAGAACATGACTTGGTTGCTCAAGGAATCAATTAATAATGGATGTTTTATGTTATGCATTCTTATATATAGTATGCTGTGATTTAACTTAGTAAACTGGAGAGAGGTTATCCAGGTCATTAAGAGCTTTGCTTCAAGATCAGAGAAGCCATAAACCAATATCTTTAGTATAGAAGATAAAAAAAGACTTACTGCTTTGTATTGTTAGATTTTCAGTGAATGAAAGGGTTTATAATTTGTGAATTATAGATTAATAAAAAATAAGGCATAACATATCCCTCATTTGTATCAACACTATTATTAATATAATAAATATTAAAAATAAAAAATAGTAAATGGAGAGTTAGATAGCTAATAAGTAGGTAGATTGTATTTAGAAATCTTATGGATTTAGTGTTTTATTTAAACTTTCTGATTTTTTTTTTTAAATATTTTGTTTATTTGAGAGAGAGAATGAGATAGAGAGAGAGCATGAGAGGGGGGAAGGTCAGAGGGAGAAGCAGGCTCCCCCCTGAGCAGGGAGCCCGATGCAGGACTCGATCCCGGGACTCCGGGATCATGACCTGAGCTGAAGGCAGTCGCTTAACCAACTGAGCCACCTAGGCGCCCACTCTCTGATTTTTAAAAAGTAAATATTCTGGGGTGCTTGTGTGGCTCATTCGGTTAAGCATCTGACTCTTGATTTTGGCTGAGGTCATGATCTTAGGGTCTCAAGATGGAGCCCTACCTCGGATCTATGCTGGGTGAGGAGCCTGCTTGAAGTTCTCTCTCCTTCTCCCTTAAAAAAAAAAAGATATTCCAAAGGCTGAGAAACAGGGAAGTAGGAAATTTTCTTCTTCTTTGAAAAAGAGTAATTTTAAAGTTGCATTTTTAACACTGTCCTCTTGTAGTTGTCATCCAGTCTGTTTGTAAGAAGGCAGTAGAAATGTTGGGAATTCATGAGCGCTCTCCTTTTTTAAAAATCAATTTCATTTCATTCAGGTTCCAATTGTTGCACTCACTGCTACTGCAAGTTCTTCAATCCGGGAAGACATTGTACGCTGCTTAAACCTGAAGAATCCTCAGATTACCTGTACTGGTTTTGATCGACCAAACTTGTATTTAGAAGTTGGGCGAAAAACAGGAAACATCCATCAGGATCTTGTCCAATTTCTTGTCCAAAAGACAAGGTTAGGATGCCATGGTTACAAATTTTTGTTAACTATTTCCTTCTTTTTAAAAACTTGTTTTATTTATGTGTTTATGTATGTATGTATATATATATTTATTTACTTACTATTTCTAATGCATATTTAATATATTTCACATTCTACTTAGCTTTGGTTCAAGTCAAGTGTGATGTTATATAATCAAGACAGCGACTGAGAAAATAGCTTAATTCTGAAGGCAGAAAATAGTTCAGGTATTTTTGTACTTCATATCTTTGCTTGAACAGGACATACACCCTCTTTTTTTTTTTTTTTTTTTTTTTTTTAAGTAAGCTTTATGCCCAACGTGGGGCTTGAACTCACAATCCTGAGATCAAGAGTCTAGTGCTCTACCTACTGAGCCAGCCAGGTGCCCCCTGCACTCTTAATAATTGACAAATAACAATAGAAACGGCTGAGTCTTTTATCTGAATTCTCTTTAGTTCACTAATTATATGACTAATTGAGTATTAGGGAATTTTAAAGGTCATCTTAATAATAAACATTTTTGAGCCCTTGTTATGTGCCAAGGACTATCCTAGGTGCTTTATAGTAATTCTTATAACTGCTCAGTAAGCTACATATTATTTTCATTTTCCTGAAGAAGAAGCTGTCACTAGTACTTTTTCCTGTTTCTTTGGTTTGGAGGCATTTTATATGTATGCTAAGAAGCTTTCCTTTGCCTTATTTCCCTGATCTTTCTCCTTGGTGAAAAGCTTATAACTTTCATGTTATGAAATGTGTTTTTAAGTCAGAATACATGAAAATAATGTTTGACCTACTAGCACAAACACAAAACAAGTCTAGGCAAATAGAGTTTAAATAACATCAATAGTATATTCCTGAAGGACTCTTTGGGTCCTTTAGGATGAATTTAAATGTAGGATTTGCTATTGGCGTGATTGTACTATATTGAGATTAAAACAAGAACGTAATGGGGGTGTCTGGTTGACTCTGACAGTAGAGCATGTGACTCTTGATCTTGGGATTGTGAGTTTGGGTGTAGAGATTACTTAAAAACAAAATCTTAAAAAAAAATAAAACAAGAAAGTAATGGGTATATTTAATATTCATGCTGCTCTGGTGATCTCTTCTAAGTGAATACTCATTGTACTTCACTTCCCTTGTGTCCTAGAGGGAAAACATTCTCTTTAAGAAGGTTGTTTATTCTATACTAGAGTCTTTTAACAGTGACATCATTATGTACTCCCCTAATCTTTGATCCTTTTCATTCCATATTATTTTAATCTCTATGGCCTTCCCCTAATAACCTTCTCCTTTCTGAAACTGTTTACCTGTGTGTGTGTGTGACATTGTGACATTTTATCTTTCTGACTATATTGTCCTTTTATGCTATCTTTTGTAAGTGTTTTCTTCTCACCCTGTTTCATGTTAATTCTACTAGTGGAGGTCTCTTAGCCTAGACTATTATCATCTCCCTTAACAGACCTCCCTCCTCCTCAGTGCTCCTTGCATTCTAGACACAATTTTCAGATTCATCATCCGAAAGCACATCCCTGAGGCTTGGCATTCCTCTCTGGTGCCTCTCTCTTTCCTGTGGACTAGCAGCCAGACTCCTTAGCCTAACATCCAAGACCATCTGATATTTTTATATTTGTGTGACAGTGCTTCTGAGAGCAAAGCAAGAAAGGTTTTGCCTCCATTTTTCAATCCTCCAAGAAGAGTTATGGTAGCAGCCAACCACTGCGAGTCAGATGTTTCCTGTAGATCTTAGGCAAATAGAAATTTTCCTCTTAATGAGCAATAATTAGATGGAGGGTAATTAAGACTTCAGAGTGTTGCCTTTTGTTTCTATTTCTTCCCTTTATTTAATTCTGCCATTTTTTTCTATTCATTGACCTAACATGTTTGTTAAATTCTGACCAAATTTGTTTTCTATATTCATGATATATTGAAATTGAAAAGACAGACCTTTATCACCCATCTAATTTAGTGGTTAGATGAAGATAGATTTCTTTCCCTTCAGGAAATTGTTGTGAGGAAATAACAATGTTTAGTAAACCAGTCGGTGTAGTAATGAATCCTTTTGTAATAGGGATTTTTACTCTTTTGATTTTTCTGGTAAGTTCAAACGTTTGTGTATTTTCTGCCTTTTTTTAATGTAAAAATTGATACGCAGTCTTAGTATCAATTTGAACACTATAGATGCATGTCAATTGAAGAGTACTTAGATCTTCTGGTTCTGTTTCTCATTTATCACTGTTGATGTTTGGGCACTGAGCTTCTTTTCTCTGACTGTACTGTGCAGATATGCACTTCCAGGTTTTGTTGTTAACTTTATACAGAAGTAGTTACAGAGTATATCCATATTTTAGGTGATATTTTCCTTTGATTTAAAGCGTCTTTGCTAAGATATATATTAAAATCTCCAATTATTATAGATAAATCTATTTCTCATTTAGTTCTGTCAATTTTTGTTTCATGTGTTAAAGTTCTGTTAATTGGTACATACACATTTAGGATTCTTATATCTTCAATAAATTGAAACTTTTATCATTATTAAGAAAAAGCGTTTTTGCTATCTTTCTGTGTAATGTGATTTTTAAAAATTAGGGCCCTAATATGTAGGATATTCACATTTTGGTGAACAAATTTTTCTTCTTTGAGAAATGTTTTTAAAATGATGATAGTTTTGTGAGGGGCGCCTGGGTGACTGAGCCAGTTTAAGCTCTGACTCTTGGTTTTGGCTCGGGTCATGTTCTCATGGGTTGTGGGGTCCAGCCTTCTGTCAGCCTCCAGACTCAGCAGGGAGTCTGCTTGAGCTTCTCTCCCTCTGCCCCTCCCCCCACTCATGCTCCCTCTCTTTTTCTCTCTCTCTCAAATAAATAAATCTTAAAAAAAATAAATGATAGTTTTTGTGTATTTTTTTTTTTTAAAGATTTTATTTATTTATTTGAGAGAGTGAGAATGAGAGACAGAGAGCATGAGAGGGAGGAGGGTCAGAGGGAGAAGCAGACTCCCTGCCGAGCAGGGAGCCCGATGCGGGACTTGATCCAGGGACTCCAGGATCATGACCTGAGCCGAAGGCAGTCGCTTAACCAACTGAGCCACCCAGGCGCCCTAGTTTTTGTGTATTAAAAATACTTTGTATTTTGTTCTCACTTCTTTAATTGATCTGCCGGGACATTTTGTTATGAAGCCCATTTGGTCACTATAAAAAATTGCTTTGAGTAGATTATTCAGTAAAACTTGTGGAGTCAAATTACTGCCTATTTTTTCCCCTCTATTTAAGTTTTCAGTGACTTTTGCCATAGTCCTTCTTAAAGGTTTTAGATACAATAATTTTTTGTTTGCTTAGTATTTTGTAGTATGAATGTACATAATGATGAAAATTTATTTTTCACTATTATAGTTCTCTTGTGAATATTTGTATATGTGTCTTCTGGCAGATGTGAAAGTATATTTGTAAAATAAATTCCTAAAGTTGAAATTGTATCAGAATATATGCATTAAAAATTAAAGTTTTTCCAAACTCTAAAATAATACATTTTTTAATATTGATTAAGTCAACATAAGTGAATGTATTTATGTAAATGAATTTATTGAGGAATTAAATAAATGTTCTATGGAAATCATCCTTGCATTTTTAATAAATAAGCACAGGTTTCTAAAACAGACTTTCAAACAGATGTTTTCTATAATAGTCTCAAGATTACTAGTAAATACTTCTTTAAACTATACAAATGATCTTTAATAGTACAGAAAAGTTACTGCTTTTTTAGTAAACATACATAGAAACTCAATTTTTTGATCATGAAAAAGAATAAGACTATTCTCCTATGTAAATGTTCACTTATCTTTCTAATGTAAATGAAGACTAATTCGTCATCTAGTGCTTTGCATTTCTAAAAGTATGGAAATTGCATTTCCAGTATCTTGTTTCTGTCAGGGCTTTTGCTTAAACTTGTCTCTGGTTTTGACTTTAATTTGAACAAAAGATGAGTTCAAGATGTTTGGGATTTAATATAATTTATTTCCACATTTGACTTTCCACATTTTTATGTAGTTAAATATATCATTGTTTTCTATATACTTTCTTTTTTTAGTGTTTTACTAAAAGGAAAATTAATTAAAATTTTTAAAAGTAAATTAAAATGAAATTAAAATTTTAAAAAGAAAGGGGAAATTAAATAAGATAAAACTCAAACTGGTTTTGAAAACTCAAACTGAAGCCTATATATTTATATGTTTGTTCTTTTGTTTTTGTGTGTGTGTTTTTTTGTTTGTTTGTTTTTAGTTCCACCTGGGAATTTGAAGGTCCAACTATCATCTATTGTCCTTCCAGAAAAATGACAGAACAAGTTACAGCTGAACTTGAGAAACTGAAGTTAGCTTGTGGAACATACCATGCAGGCTTGGATGTTAAATCAAGGAGAGAGGTTCATCATAGTTTCATGAGAGACGAAATTCAGGTGTGAAGATCCATCATCATTGCTCTCTATTCCCCATGGAAACAGATATTTCTCTAATATTTATTTGCCATATCTTTATTGACTACCTTGTTTGTGTTGAGTATAAAGAAGTTTCTCTCATAAAGGGAATTAATGTGTAATGTGGATGACAGATATGTGAGCAAACTATTGCAGATGAGTACAAATAGCAGGCTGCACAGAGTGCTTAGGTACATAGAGGAAGGAATGCTAGCTCTTAAGGTAGCTTCTGTTATGGTGATGAATCATTCAGGAAGAAGCAATTTGAGTGTAGAGTCTGAACAAGTAAATGGAACTTTGTCAAGTATGTGAGGCCAGTAAGTGATGAGGGAAAAGGGATTGGTTGTGCAATTCCAGGAAAAGGGACTAGCATGTGCAAAGACACAGTGGTATGAGAGTGCATACTGGGTTTAGGAAATTGGGAATAGTTTGGAATGGTTGGAGAGAAAGGAAGTGTGGAGTAGGATTGGTACAAAGTATAGGTGAAAAGGCAGGAGAACTGTTAGAGACTCCCAGGAAAAAGGTTGAATGGGTTGGTTGGCCAGGTTATGGAGGAGGGCCTTAAAACTTGCCAAGAGGCAGGCTGGGATTGATGTGATGTACCTGTAGTTTTTCTAAACTACATGAGGCTTAGAATTTTTATTTAAATTTTCATTTAATTTTTTAAGTCATTTTCATCTAATAGGTAAAATAAATCGAAGTAGAATAATTCTTGTTGAAGTTGACATGAGGGAGAGATCCAAGAGATCCAAGAGACTTCCAGTCTCCCAGGACAGTCCCTGGGGGTATCCTGTAATCCTCAGAGCTCCTCAGGATAGCGTTTGAAAACCATTATGACAGACTACTTTGTGTTTTTGAGCAAGAGCATAGTATTATAGAAACATTAGATTAGCAGCCCTAAGCAGGATTGATTTGAAGAAAGACTGAAGAAAGAAAGGGTTATCAGTGAAGTCACTGTGAACAGTGCTCCAGCTGAGATTCCTGTAACGATTGGAATCATGTAATAATTCCAATCTGAAGTGATTGGAATCCTAGTTTAGTGGGTGTCATGCAGAATATTTAGGAAGCATTAAATTCAGACCATGTTGGAAGGTTTAAATCAACAGCTTCACACTGTCAACATCCTATCCAAAATCTGTTACAGCAAGCCTGTGGACTAGGCCTCCCCCCAAATTAAGAGATGAACTTAACTTCTGCTTTGCATTTTCTGCTCAGTAGGTCTTCCATTTCCTTTCTGTCCAGCTTTGTAGTTGTTAACCACCCTCAAACCAACATTGTTCAAACAACCTACCTCAAGTATGGTTCATATGCACTGTCATGCTGTAACGCATACTTGCCTGAAAGCATCTATTCTTTTTCTTCCTCGTCTTTCCAAAGATAGGAACAGCTATCACAACTGCTTAGAATAGAGTTACCTAAATTCTTAAATGTTTATAGTTTTATTCTGTTATCTCAGGAGTTTGAAAATTATCAGATAAAATTTATTGGCTGTTGCTTACTGAATCTTAATTGATGTTTGAGCCATTAATCAAAGATTTCTTTCATCTCGATTTATTATTAATTACTCATTTAGGTAGAAACATCTGCAGATATGAAAGATTGCAAACTTTATCTGTTATGTTGTGATAGGAGACTTTGTTGGATGCATATGGTTTTGCTACCTACATTCAGCTTCAGTGAAACATTAATGCTTTGAAATATGGCTTTAAAAACCTCACAGTGATCACTAATGATACCTAATATCTAGAAAGGTGTATGTATGTATGTGCCACTATATTATCCCTTTCTGTGGCAGGATGTCAAAAAGTTTTATCCACATTATGAAAATTAATAAATTAATATTGATGCCGTCACCCTAACAACATCAGGGGTTCTGTTGTATCTGACAACTGGCCTCAATGTACGCCTTCTTTGCTATTAAAATAAATAATTCAGAAGCTTCACATTTGCATCAAAAGTTCTGACACCTTACCAAGGTGATGAAAATACATTTCCTCAACTATATAGAATAGTCTGGTGCTCTTGGAATTGATTACTTGCCATTGAATATTTATTGAGTGCCTACTGAATGCATACATGTATGGAATTCTAGATGTTCATTCTCCTGTTTTTCTGAAGTTGATTTATACTTTGGTGTGGGCCTAAAAGTAGAGCTCACCTCCCCAGCTCACCTCCCTAGTTCTTAATGTCTTGAATTGACTGATGCTTAGAATCTTAGTATTTTCTCTTTTATAATTTTAGAAAAAAAAATTTTCATATTTTTCTTAACCAAATCTAACCATATTCAGATGTAGATTTGCATTTTTAGACTGTGACCATTCATTCTTACTTTTAGTCCTGAGTTTTAGTTTCATGTTCTTTTGTATTTTATTTGCTTTTTTAAGGTCTTGAATTCTTTTCTTTCTGGGATGAGGATGTGAGTAAATTATTTGATAAAATACTTTATTTCACCTGAGAGTTTATAATGATATTTTGAACATCATGTCTGTAGAATAAGGTGATGTCATCTAAAAACAGTATCATAAAGAGGTACCTGGCCGGCTCAGTCAATAAAGCATGTGACTCTTCATCTCGGGGTTGTGGATTCCGAGCCCCATGTTGGGTGTAGAGATTACTTAAAAATAAAATCTTAAAAAAAAGCAACAACCCAGTATCATATGATGAAAATTAGATCTTTAAAGTTCTCACCACACACACATACACACACACACATACATACATACATACACATTTACAAATGGTAACCATGGGAAGTAATGGATGTGGTAAGTAACTTTATTGTGGTAATGATTTCACAGTGTATATGGATATCAAATTATTAGATTATGCATCTTAAACCTACACAGTGTTATATGTCAATTATATCCCAATAAAGCTGGAAGAAAATGGAATCAAATACATTTTAAAAACCTTAAAATTATGTTGCTTATTCACTTTCAAATATAGCAAAATGACCTAGTTTTATTCAAAGTTGTTTTTTTAAAGATTTTATTTATTTATTTTTAAAAGATTTTATTTATTTATTTATTTTTAAATTTTACTTTATTATGTTATGTTAATCACCATACATTACATCATTAGTTTTTGATGTAGTGTTCCATGATTCATTGTTTGCGTATAACACCCAGTGCTCTGTTCAGTATGTGCCCTCTTTAATACCCATCACCAGGCTAACCCATCCCCCCACCCACCTCCACT
>NW_023270320.1:12829325-12858276 GCF_011800145.1 Mirounga leonina | reverse complement strand
CATAATACCCTCTAGTTCCATCCACGTTATTGCAAATGGCAAGATTTTGGTTTTTTGATGGCTGCATAATATTCCATATATATATATATACACACACACACACACATACACACCACATCTTCTTTATCCATTCATCTGTTGATGGACATCTTGGCTCTTTCCATAGTTTGGCGATTGTGGACATTGCTGCTATAAACATTGGGGTGCACGTACCCCTTCAGATCACTACATTTGTATCTTTGGGGTAAATACCCAGTAGTGCAATTGCTGGGTTGTACGGTAGCTCTATTTTCAACTTTCTGAGGAACCTCCATACTGTTTTCCAGAGTGGCTGCACCAGCTTGCGTTCCCACCAACAGTGTAGGAGGGTTCCCCTTTCTCTTCATCCCTGCCAGCATCTGTTGTTTCCTGACTTGTTAATTTTAGCCATTTTGAGGTGGTATCTCATTGAGGTTTTGATTTGGATTTCCCTGATGCCGAGCGATGTGGAGCCCTTTTTCATGTGTCTGTTGGCCATTTGTGTGTCTTCTTTCAGTTACTCATAAATCAAAGAGAATCAGACTGGAAATTAAAAACATTTTTAGAACTTTAGTGATGATTACAATAATATACATTAAAACTTGGAAGATACAGCAGAGGTTGTACTTTGTGAGAATCTGATAGCTTTAAATATTCATACTAGAAAAGAAAATTAATGAGCTAAGTATCCTATAAAGAAGTTAGAATAGGAGGATAAACCTAAATGTAGTCTTTCCCCCCAAAACATATTATATCTGGAATATTGACTGTATTCTTACTGCTATTTCAAAGCTATTTGTTATAAAGACAGTAATGGAATTAGGTAGTTGAACTGTATTAGTTGATTTTCTCTAAGGAGTCCTTTTGTTCTCACCCAGCTTTAAAGAATTCTCATTTGTGTTAATGATAATTCCAAATCTACCTGAAGGATGGCTTAGGAATGTAACTTCCAAGTGGACTTAAATGAGGTGCACTTTATCTTTATGTCATATTTTACAGTCATCCGAGTTTAAGCTAATAATTTATTGCATGGGAGATTCGGTTTTTAAGTTACTTTTTTTTGCAACAACCTTTTTCTCCCATTACAACCTAACCCAAAAGTCCCGTATTTATATAATCAGTTGAGTGGAGCTTTTCAAGCTATACTTCTGCATTCTGCTTGCTTGAATCTCCCTACTCTTCTGTTTATGGTCCGAGATACCTCCTGTGAAATTTGGGTTCCGGGGTACTAGGGTCGAGAACCATCAACATAACATACAAAGCTATATTATGGTTTATATTTCATGTTTTACGTACTTCACATGGTCTTGGCTGTAATGAACTTTATTTGTTAGCTTATGAAGCAGTTGGCATATTTGAGATTTTTTTTTTACTTGGTTAATTATTACATGAAATCTTTTTATTTCTAAAGGTATATGCCTAAGCTAAGCTTTCTATCATATTATTACTTAGATTGGATACTTGCTCTTCCATTGATGACTCAGATGATACATCACAGGACTTTGGTCCACAAGCCTTCCAGCTATTATCTGCTGTGAAAATCTTAGGAGAAAGGTTTGGAATTGGGCTTCCGATTTTATTTCTCCAAGGATCTGTAAGTATACCTGTGAATCACCTTTATAATTCTTCTTGCACTCCTATTACACTTTTCTTCATAAATTTGTTGTCTTAGTATTACAGCTTTGGCTTTAGATGAGTTATTGGAAAGTCAGAGAGCCATATTAAGTTCCAATTAAGCACTGCATTCGTTACTTTTGACAAAACTTACATGTTACCACATGTACTGCTGTTTTCATATTTCAAGTTGATGTTCAGTTCTGCACCTCATTCTAGAAGCATTGTATTAGCTTATTAGATTACAGTTGGATAAATCCCTAAACTGGGGGATCCCTAAACTAGCTCATTAATTTTCTTAGGATAATCAAGAAAAGTTAGCTTTCATTGTATCAGGAGATAGGTGGAACAAAATTGTCTCTTTTGGTGCCCTGGAAAGTAGTAAATTCTTTGAGCAAAACTTTAATTCAGTGATTATTTGTAAATGTCTAAGTTCAGTAACAATATTTGGCAGTATAGTTTTCTTCTTTTCTGTTTCTTATCATCTTATCGTATTTAAAATTCCAAGGTTTTTGTTTTGTTTTCTTTTGTTTTTGGCTTTACCATTGAATAAATAGCGATAGTCAATTCAGCTACTTTTTTTTTTTTTTTTTTTTTAGTGATTAGCATTCCAGAATTATGCTAACATTTGCAAGTACACTTTGAGTAGTCATGACCCTTACAGTCTGTAGTCCTTTTGTTCATATGATTTTATTCCTGGTTTAGAAGTCTGTAAAGGAGAGCCAAGTATTATGCATTGCTATTAGTTGAATAAACCAAAGTGGGAGGTAGAATCCTTCACAAATATGTATATTTATTAAAAATATACTTAAAAGTAGAGATTAATATTCTCACTTTATATGTAGAATTTAAAAAATAATTTGGTAACCATTTATTTGTTAAATACTTGAATGCTTCATGTAAATATTTTCTGAGTTTTTATCTTGTTTAGAAAGGGACATGTTAAGTTACTTGTGAAATATTTTTAATGAAATATTGAAAACATGTTAACTTTTCGGGTAGTGATGTTTTTAGATTCTGAATGGAGTTTAAAATACTGTGTATTTTTATTTTTTGGGTTTTTTCCCCCAGCCCTGCTATAATTTTGTTTTTAAATCACCAGTTTGATTAGAAATTTAATAGTGTTGCCACTATTAATTAATTATTTAAGTAGTATTCCAAGTTAAGAAACTTGGTTTTAGCTGCTGAATGCTACTATCTTTTTTTTTTTTTTTTGCTAGTATCTTTTTTAAGGGATAGATTTAAGTTTAATGGAGAGCTATGAAAATTTCTTCTGTCTCTGTCATCTTCAAAACCTGTGTATCCCAGTTGAATGTGTAATTTATAAAAATTATCCTTGTTTTAATTTGGTATAAGCCAGCAGTATCCAGTATCAACAAATAAGTGTAAGTGGGTTCCTACACAAACTTGAACTGGCCACAAGAGGGATCAGATTTCACCTATTATTTGAAAACCAAATCAGACCGCTTATACTGACAGTCTCTTTTGGGAGTCTTCAAATTAAGAAGTTTATTCTTTGTGAAATTTTATACTACCGTTGCTAGATAAGGGTGTGAAACTTTTCAAAAAGTACCACTTAACAGAAATTTGTAGGCATTAACTACAGGGAAAATAAGGTAATTTTTTTCCCCTTCCATTTCAGTGATCTTGGTATCTATTGGGATATTGTTTTAAAAATTATAATTGTGATTCCTTTAGGAATTTAGTAAATCGTCCACCTTAACTAATTTAGGAAAAATTGATATCTTTGTAGATAATTTTGATCTGTAAGATGATAAATATATTAAACTGAAAACAGAGTTTTAAAGAGATAATATTTGTACATATATATAAGAAATATAATGTGATTCTCCTTTCTTACACAAGATTTTTCTAATAGTATAAACAGTTTTGCGGCCCATCCAGGTATTTGTGAATGGAGTTTAAAATTTTGTTTTTAAATAGCACAAGTTTAGTTAGAAATTAAATAGTAGAAATGTTGCCTAAGAAACTTTGGTTTAGCTGTCTAAGTAGCTCACCACATAAATATTTTTAAACACCCTGTATGAATAAGTGGTAAGGTATGCAATTATCATTTTCTGGATTAGAAAACAGAAACACGATACTTAATTTGCATAACCAGGATGTTAAGGGAAACCTCATTTCTGATCATATTATCAAAATGCTCAGTCTTGTCATGGCTCCAGAATTAGGTAATACTTTTGATAAAAGATGCTTTGACTATGGGCAGACTAGAAAACTACTGGTGGTTTTAATCACCCTTTATAATTTTCAAAGTATTGAACAGGAGGGGGTTATCCCTTTAATTTTCTGGATAAGCTATTTTGTCTGATTGAAATATATTCAAAGAGATAATTATTTTATCTTTTGATTTTATTTTGCACTTAGAATAAAGCCCCGGAAGTGACTTTGTTAAGCCCTGAAGGGGTAGCTGTGAGCTTCTTTGGCTTGTAGGAACTGGGAAAGAGACAAAAGAAAAGAAGTTAAAATGTAAACAGAAACTGTGGGCTTGTTTCACAGTTTAAGAACATAGAGATTTAAAACTTGAGAGTTGGGACGCCTGGGTGGCTCAGTCGTTAAGCGTCTGCTTTCGGCTCAGGTCATGATCCCAGGGTCCTGGGATCGAGTCCCACGTTGGGCTCCCTGCTCAGTGGGAAGCCTGCTTCTCCCTCTCCCACTCCTCCTGCTTGTGTTCCCTCTCTCACTATATCTGTCTGTCAAATAAATAAATAAAATTTAAAAAATAAATAAATAAAACTTGAGAGTTAGAGCTCATACCAATTTTTTCCACTAGTTATTAAACATCTTTTGTGTGTGTGTGTGTGTGTGTAAGGCACTATGTTTTGTGGGGAATCCAAAGCCTGACTTACATGAAACTCATCCTCTAGTACGGAAGGTGTTACTTGGGAAGAAATAGTATAGTGTAGCATTGAAAGAGGTAAAGGACATAGGAATAAATATAAGTTCTGGAGAGAGTACTTGTTAATAGACAGGAAATTAGAGAAGTCTTTGTGATTCTATCAGTATCACTGGAGCTTTCTTTTTTGTGGGAGATACAGTAGATTTTGGCATTCAGAGATGGAATGAGGGAAGAAAGGTGGAGGGGAGTGTGGCATTCCTAGCAGAAAGAATTACCACACAAAACAATTGTGATTCTTAGAGAAGTTACTTCAGACAAGTGGCAGATTTGTTTGTTTTCTCTATCAGATAGAGGTTCAGAGATTTTGCTTTTATCAGAAAGTGTTACTTTGGGTCGGTCGTGGGTTCTAGCCAGTCTGCTCTCTTTATTCTAACACTTATCTATCAGTTAGTAGGTTTCCATATTCCTTGATATGCCAATTTGGTGCTCCTTATTGTCCCAACCTGATTTTTAAAAGAAAAGAATGAGATAATTTCCCTTTTTGAGTGTGTCCCATGGAGGTGTAGACTCCTAGAGCGAAAGGACCATTTATCTCTATCACTTTATTTGACAGTGGTTGATACTGAATCCCTGAAAGTTGGAGGACCTGCCTAGGTCATACTACTTTGTGCCAGAATCAGGATAAGCAAGCAGCTTTCCTGACTACTGGTTTAATGCCCTTTGTTTTCATTATGCTGTTCACATGCAGTTTTACATTTTTATTTTTAGATTGAATGATCTAGAGATACTAGAATGAATGAGACTGGTAAGGAGTGGGTCTGTAACATGTGCCTTCCTTAAAACCAATGCCTAAATCCCTATATTCTCTATAGCAGCTTTATGGGCATGGTGATTGCCTTGGAAACAAGACAGTGTAGATTTATTCACACAGTATACAGTATTTGTAATTATTGATCATGAGGGGAAGGACAATTACTCCCTTCTGATTAGAGAAAAATCTCATTGCTTCATACTAGTAAATGTGTTCATTCACTTCAGGTTTTGTGGAGTTTGTTTGTTTGTTTGTTTGTTTTCTTATGAAAGGAAAGGCTAGAAGAATAATTTTAGTGTTGAGATTGCTAATAAGTACCAGTTAGGCAATTTAATACCTTTGGTGTTACTAGTTTGCAAGCAATAGAATCTCCTACTACAAGGGTAAGCCCCCAGTAGATGTAGAGTACCATTACCAGTGTTACAGGGGAATCTGACTAGATACTAAATAGTGGTTTTTCTTTTATTTTTTTAAAGATTTATTTATTTATTAGAGAGAGAGAGAGAGTGCACATGTGCATGTGCTTATGTGGGAGGGAGGGGCAGAGGGGGAGAGAGAGAGAGAGAATCTTAAGCAGGCTCTACGCCCAGCACCAAGGCTCAGTCTCATGACCCTGAGATCATGACCTGAGCAGAAATCAAGAGTCGATACTTAACCGACTGAGCCACCTAGGTGCCCCTAGAGTGGTTTTTCTTTTAGATTAGGGAATTCAGGTTGAGTTAAAGGATTAACTGTTACCTAATAAAAAGAAAGTTAGTGTTACTGAGCCAGTCTCTTTCTTGGTTACTCTATCTTTACAACATCCCCAAGTGATAGAAGCTATTGTTGGGCGCCTGGGTGGCTCAGTTGGTTAAGCGACTGCCTTCAGCTCAGGTCACGATCCTGGAGTCCCGGGATCGAGTCCCTCATTGGGCTCCTTGCTCGGCGGGGAGTCTGCTTCTCCCTCTGCCCTTCCCCCCTCTCACGCTCTCTCTCTCTAATAAATAAATAAATAAATCTTAGAAGCTATTGTTAATACTTGTATAGCAGCTGAGGAAATAGAAGCCCAGGTAAGTTAAGTAACTTGCCCAGTCAAAAAGGTAGTAAGTACCAGAGCTGTGACTTGAATCCAGGTAGTCTTACCGTACTAACTACAAACAATGTGTGTGTGTGTATATATATGTATATGGATACGTGGTATATGTATACGTACTATCTATGTTGTATATGTATGTATTGCATATGTATATTTGTGTGTGTATTCGCATGATCTAGTAATAAAAGATTAGAACTAATACTCTGGAGGCCTGTGTTCTACTCCTAGTTCTGGGACCTTAGGCTACCACTTAACATCTTTGAGCCTCTGATTATTTGTTAGCAATATGAGTGAAAAATAACGATGTAGATCAAAGAGCTCCAGTGTTCAAGGTCTGAAATTCTCATGTTTGATTTTAAGCATTCTTTTCAAGTCAACCCAAAGTCAGTTGGCTTAGGTAAGGACTGTTAACAAGGAAAAAGATACCATGTTGTACCTGGGTGTTTCTATTTCTCCAAATCTTGTTCTAATAAAATTTTGATAAATATAATCACCATGATACTAAAGCTCATTACTTATCCATTTTAATAAAAATAATTCTATTTCTATTTTTTTAAAAGATTTTATTTATTTGAGAGAGAGAAAGAGAGAGAGAGAGCACATGAGAGGGGGGAGGGTCAGAGGGCGAAACAGACTCCCTGCCGAGCAGGGAGCCCGATGCAGGACTCAATCCAGAGACTCCAGGATCATGACCTGAGCCAAAGGCAGTCACTTAACCAACTGAGCCACCCAGGCGCCCTCTATTTTTATTTTTAAGATATGCATGTTATAGACTGCTAACTAACCTCTCAGAAGCCTATATGTTAAACTCAGTTTCTAGGCACTGAAGTGTCTCTGATGGGCATTTGTTTCACTTTAATCTAAAGGCAGCATAGGTTTCCTTTGTGTGAGGGATCGGCTTTATTTAGGCTTTTTCACTGTTTTTTGTTTTGTTTTGTTTTAGGATTTTATTTATTTTATGTCTGTTGAGTTTATGTCTGCTGGAACTCCTCCTATGAATTGTTTTGATTTTGATCCCTGGATGTTTCTATGCATTGATTATTAACCCTTCATGAAATATAGGTGAAATGTAAAAATGTTGACTGACGGGGCTGTTTCAAAAATTTAGATTGCATTTTATATTTAAAGTTTTAGAATACAATAACCTCTTGACATATTCAAGGGATGGATGTTTTTGAAATATAAGTGTAACCTAAAATACAGAATTTATATTTGCTCGTAATCACTCCAGACAATTTAAACAGAAAGCCATTTATTACTGCGCATCAAAAAACTTACAGATTGTACTGTAAAATAGTCAGTCATGAGCCCTGCTGCCTCTTCCGTGACAAGAAGCTGTCTGTCAGTTTGGGAAGCTGCTGCTACAGCACCAGACCCCACAGTGCACGGAACAGGGAGCTGTGACAAGCAGGGAGGTTCCCCTTTTGCTTGCTCTGGTAACCACCCTGCACTTGCTATAATCTGTACCCAAAAAGTGGAAGCCTTTTGATACTTAGGAAGCTAGTAGTTGAATGCTGGGTGCTTGGCTAACACTTTCTCATAAGAAGCAAACACCTCCACAATCATGCATACCTGCAGGAGTAGCTACAGAGTAGCTTTACCTCTTTTGCTGCTTAGACATGTCATGTAAAAATGCCTCTTAAATCATACCCAGAACTCTAGCTGAAAGGGATTTTGAGAAACAGTATTTGTAACTTCGCAGATTCTACAGTAGAAGAAGTTACAGTGGGGGAAGGTTAGAATGACCATCTGCTGTATTCGCCACAAATACATTAGACAGGAGCAACTTCCCATAAAGCCTTATGTTCATAGAATACTATAGACATTTAAAGGTAGGATAAGTGAAGGAGGTGGTTAAGGGCACAGTGAATGGAAAAGTACTCTACAGAGGGTGAAGGTGGGGAGAGTCCTCTCTATCAGAGGACAAGAGAGTTGCACGTGACAGACTAGCTCCCCCAACATTGCCAGAAGGTGATGGCCTGTGCAGAGGCTCCCACTGGAATCCTCCCTTCACTTAGGAAAAAAAAAAAATCTCAAAAACAGCATCTGTGTAGCATACACTTGCTTTTCCTGGAATATCTCCGTAAAGCAGCTAAATCAGAAATGATTAAGTAAACTTTGCAGTACCTCGTGGACAAAAGCACAGTGAACGCAGCATGCAGTGGGGACTGAGTTGTTGCAGCGCACTCGCTGATGACTAGCTGTTGGGTCACACTGCCTTTAACACCCATGCTTTTCGTCTTGAGCTGCAGCCTATGATTACTGTTTTCCGCCAGTAATGTATGTTAATAAAAGGTCTGAATAGCCTAGGTTAAATATTCCAAACCTATCCAACATTAGGCATTGGGAAATGCATGTGGATTATATGTGAAATTACCTGCCATTATTTCACACAGGAAAGGAACACTATTTTGGTTATATATTTATTTATATGACTTAAGTACTCAGAACAAGCAGGATGGGCATAAAATTTTGTAGTATTTAAAGCTGAAATTTAGTGTTAAATCCAAAAAATGAACAGGCAGTTCTATTTTACTTATCCTGTTTAACTAACAAAAGCATTTTTAGATACTGATTTTCTTCCTAATTTCAGAATTCCCAGCGACTTCCTGATCAGTATCGCAGACACAGTTTATTTGGCAGTGGCAAGGATCAAACGGAGCGTTGGTGGAAAGCTTTGTCCCACCAGCTCATGGCTGAGGGATTCTTGGTAGAAGTTCCTGGGAAACGCAAATTTGTAAGGATTTGCACTCTTACAGAAAAGGTAAGCAATGTAGACACCCACCTGTTTGATTTAATTTTTCTCACTATGTATTAAAAGATTCTTCTTGTGTTCAATAGGGCAGATGTTGGCTCCATGAAGCTGGTACAGACTTTCCTAAGAAACTTATCCTTCAAACTAATGAAGAATTGTGTCCGAGGGTGTTTCTTCTACCAAGGTTCATTTTTCAGTGTTTTCTTTTTTAACTTCTAGTTTTTTATTGTTCAATGTCAAATTATACCAATTCACAGGCACCACAAAGATAAAATGAGTAAAGATTGCTTTGCATACCTCTTTTAGCTAGTTTGAAGATGGGAATTAGTGGGTGAAAGATAAATCATAGAACATTTCTTGATTGATAGGAAGTAGTTGAGTATAGTATTTAGAAAGCTACTTTCCCATTGATTAAAGAAGCAGCACTGAGATCAATGTTGAAGAATCCATATATCATATTTCCTTCTTATGTGTGGAAGGTGGGAAGGGAATACAGTTGTTGCCTTCTTTTTTGTACCTTACATGTTGTTGATCATTTATGGGTTTTTTTCCTTTTTTAAAAAATTGAGATATAATTGACATATAACGTTGTGTAAGTTTGAAGTGTACAACATGTCGGTGTGATAGATTTATATATTGTAATATGATTACTACAGTGGCTTAGCTAATACCTCTATCATGTCACATAATTATCATTTCTGTGTTGAGAACAACCTAGTCTCTTCACAACCTTGAAGCTTATAATACAGTATTGTTGACGGTAATCCCTATATTGTGCATTAGATTCTAAATTTTTCTTTTAAACTTAAAAAACTCTAAAGATCTTTAAACTTTATTTTTTTACATTTATTTAAAGATTTTATTTATTTATTTGACAGGGAGAGAGACAGTGAGAGAGGGAACCCAAGCAGGGGGAGTGGGTGAGGGAGAAGCAGGCTTCCCGCCAAGCAGGGAGCCTGATGCGGGGCTTGAGCCCAGGACCCTGGGATCATGACCTGAGCGAAAGGTGGATGCTTAAACGACTGAGCCACCCAGGCGCCCCGAGCTTTAAACTTTAAAGAGTTTAAAAAGCACTTTCCAGAGCTTGTTCTAAAAAAAAAATTTAATTAAAAAAAATCTCAGTTTTGGGATGCCTGAGGTGCTCTGTCAGTTAAACGTCTGCCTTCAGCTCAGTTCATGATCCCAGGGTCCTAAGATCGAGTCCTGCATCTGGCTCCCTGCTCAGCGGGGAGCCTGCTTCTCCCTCTGCCTGCCACTCCCCTTGCTTATGTTCTCTCTCTCTGACAAATAAATAAATAAAATCTTTAAAAATAAATAAAAAAACCTCAGTTTTAAAACAGTAATAGAGTCTCATCTGTGTTTCTGAGAGTGGATGCATTATGATATTAGATAATTAGATAACTACATTTTAGCATTTGAGATAATTTAATTTTATTATTTTTTAGTTCTAAAACTGTACCACCTGGCATTGAACAGCGTTCCTCTAATCAAGTACCAACTGAATTAACCACGGAGAAGAAGGTTGGTTTGTTAAAGAGGTGGTTCTTACTGATATCCTTTTTTATTGAATGAAATGCCGTATGTAACAAAATATAAACTTTGGAAAGAGTAGTGTTGTGAATAGAATAAAATATGCAGTATGTGATTTCTGGGGCTAATAAGACAGTTAAAAATATTTGAGAAAGTAACTTAATTTTTTTAAAGCCTATTTTATAACTCATTTGGCCTGGAGTTTTTTTTACACATTATGATACACATAATTGATAAAAAAAATAAGCATGATTCCTAAATGTTCTCATTAAAGCTATACACACACTCACACACACTTGCACACATACTTTCTTGCTTTGTTTTTGGAGCTTAGATAACAATTACAGATTAAAGACCCACAGGCAGACTTCAGCTAATTGGAACACTGGAGTAATACGAAAATGTGCTGAATTAAATTTTTTGGTAAAGTTTTTCTGTTTTATTAAAGTATGCAGAATTTAACTGGATCATTTTATACCTTTGGCATCTGCTGTGCCTCAAATAATTACTTTGATCATATATTCTCTATAGATTTGGGAGAAATAGGACATTACATTTCTAACTGCCTTTAGAATCCTAGAAGTTGATAATCCAAGAGCTATTTTCAGGTGATGACTTTTATTTGATGACTCGGTTAATCAGAGGAAAAATTGTCATTGTGAGATTTTTGTATCCTTTTTTTTTTTTTTTTTTGTATTTGAAACTTCTGATTTTTTGTAATGGACCTTTATATGTTTAAAAGCAGCCTAACTTGGAGAAGATGTATTCTCATAAAGGATCTGATAAAATTTCTTCTGGGAGAAACATTCCTAAAAAAAGGTACAGAGTTCAAAATGTTTATGTTCTATGTTTACTGTATCAACACCTTTTTTCTTTCTTTCCTAAAGAGAAAGGTGTATCAGATGTTGGGCTATTTCATTGGCAGAAGGAAGTTAAAGTTAAAGCATAAGCCTCCAGTATTGTAATTATTAAAGAAGACCTATAAAATGATAGTATTAATGTTAATTTAATAGCTAATACTTCTTGGGTATTATTGTTTGCCAAGCCGTATGCTAAATGCTAAGTATTTTATTTGTAATATTTCATTTAATTGTTACAACGATCTATGAGTTAGCTTCTATTATTTATTCCCATTTTCTTTTTCTTTTTTTTTTTTTTTTATTTATTCCCATTTTCAAGTTGAAGATACCAGGGGTTAAGAAGTTAACTAACTAACATATGGCAGAGCTGACTTTCAAATCTATATTCATCAAGCTCTAGCATCTAAACACTCATTACATATGTATAAAATATATATTCCAAGGCCATATAAAATATATTTTATGGCAGCATAAAATGGTAGATATTAGAGTTGGTAGAAATAGTGAAGGTACCTGTTGTACTTTGGAACTTAATATTTGACTTGCTGACTTAATGAAAGTGTAGAGAATGTACAGAATTACAGAAGGTCTAAAGATGGAGAATTTGAAAAACTTGTCAGGACCTATATACAGATTATTGAATGGACTTTGTTTATATACATATCAGGTGAATGTAAGTTAATGTGCTCTGATACTGTTACTCTCTAGTGGATTTCTCACTTAGATAATACTATTTTGGATCTGACAGAAACATTTACCATAATACCAGTCTCTCGCTCAAAACAATTCCTTTTTGTTTAGATATGGGGTAATTAATTACAATGTGTAAGCAAAAGGGTTAAGGAGTATATAAAACAAGATATCCGTTCAGTGTGCTGAAGCATTTCTTTATTTAAACATTTATTATGTTTTTGCCAAACATCTTTGTGCCAGGTATTACTCTAGGCATTGGGATTTGGTGGGGAAAAATGGAGATACAGTCACTGGCCCTCCCAAGGTTTATACTCTAGTGGGATATACAGGTAGGGGAACATAAAATTAGAATCCAGGGTTGTAGCACTTTGGAAACACACTTTGGAAATGACACTTGAGGCTTAGGTAGAAGTTCAGTGACGTGAGGGAGGTTCTCTGAGCAGAGGAATGGCCCACGTATTAAAACCTGAAAGCAAGAGAGGGTGTGATATGATCAAGGAACTCAACAGTCCTAGCAATTACCTGGTAGAGGGAAGCAGGGGGGATGGTGAAAATTTAAGACTGAGAATTAAATAGGGTCCAGAATATCCAGTTCCTGTCAAGCCCTCAACTTGATCATAAAGGCATTTGAGTTGGGAGCTAAGGAAGGATTTTCAGTAGGACAGTGACATCAAATTTATGATTGAGAACAGAGGTTGACATTTCCATCAAAGATCAGATAGTAAATAATTTAGGCTCTGAGGGCTATGTGGTCCTGTCTAACTTTGCTCTTCTAGCCTTAAAGCAGCCATAGTTGATATGTAAAGAAATGAGTGGGGGGCGCCTGGGTGGCTCAGATGGTTAAGCGTCTGCCTTCAGCTCAGGTCATGATCCCAGGGTCCTGGCAGGGTCCTGGGATCGAGCCCCACATCGGGCTCCTGGCTCAGCGAGGAGCCTGCTTCTCCCTCTCCCTCTGCCTCTTTCCCTGCTCATGCTTTCTCTCTCTCTCTTTGTATCTCTGTGTCTCAAATGAATAAATAAAATCTTTAAAAAAAAAAATGAGTGTGGCTGTGTTCCAATAAAACTTTATTTATGGACCCTGAAATGTGAATTTCATATAATTTTCACATGTCACAAAATGTTCTTTTAATTTTTTTTAACTGTTTAAAAATGTAAGAAACCATCCTTAGCTTACAAGCCTTACCAGAACAGACAGGTTTGTCCTGTGCGCCCTAGTGTGCCAACCCTTGATCGGTGACTCTGGTTGTGGAGGGAATGGAAGGCAGGAAGATCAGAGTGTAGAGACACAAATAAGGAGGCTATTGCAGTAGCATTCACAAGAGAAGGTGGGACCTTAGACGAGGGAAGTGGCAGTGGGCATGGAAGGAAACAACTGTAAGATATTTAGGAGCTAGAACTGTTAGGACTCAGTGATTGAAAAGACACGTGGGCTAAAGAAAGTGGAGAACTTGAACATGACACTTAGGTTTGTGTCTGATCGCAGGTTCCCTTCATTGGCAACATAAGAGGAACACAGGTTTGAGAGGTTGGATATTTAGGGGATGAGTTTAGTGATAGACATACTGGGTTTGACATACCTGTGGAGTCACCCAGAAATTACTTTTAATATATGGGCTTAGTGTATAGGAGTGAGAAAGATGCTTACACATCAATAACTCTTATTTTGAAGTTCATTTGAATTTTCATTAAAATAATTCATGTACATGGTTTTCAAAGTCAATTGGTACTTAATGGCATATAACAAAACAAGCCAGTTCACAACCTTCCCAAACCCACTTTGCTCTGTTCTGTAGAAGTGGTCATCCTCAAATCTTTATCAGCTGGGCTCACTGATATTTGCCTCCATTTTTTTTAAGGTGGGGAGGGGCAGAAGGAGATGGAGAGAGAGAATCTCAAGCAGACTTCCGCTGAGCACAGAGCCTGTCCTGGGGCTCGATCTCATGACCCTGAGATCATGACCTGAGCCAAAATCAAGAGTCAGACACTTAACAAACTGAGCCATCCAGGTGCCCCTGCCTCCATATTTCTAAGTGACATGCTTAGATTACTATTTTTGGACCTATCAGTTTTAGAAGTTTTTTTGTTGACCTATAATGGTAGATTAGGGCTTATCTCCCGTATGCCCTTCCCCCATTTCCCTTCCTTCAGTTCCCCCTTGACCAAAACAGAATTATATTTCACGTTTTGGTCATATTAACAATTTGTTTTTACGTTATTATACTTAACACAAATATTGTATACTACTAAGCCAAACTGTGGCTATGGCCACCACTACTTTAATTTTCCTTGATGTTAGTAATTGTCTTTTTTGTTACTCATTTTTCTTTTCTCTTGTTTTCAATTTCTTTTTGTTTGTTTACTCCCTTGGATTCCTTGACTTTATATTCCCTTCCATCTAGTAAGATTTTAATTTTAGTTATTGAAATCTTAATTTCTAAGAACTATTTCTTCTTCCGTTTCTTCTTTCTTTAACATAGCAATCTCTTCTTGTTTTGTGGGTAGAACATCTCCACTTTTTTTTTTTCAAAAGATTTATTTATTTATTAGAGAGAGAGCATGAGGCAGGGAGGGGCAGAGGGAGAGGGAGAGAGAAACTCTAGCAGAGTGCAGAGCCCAATGCAGGGCTTGATCCCATGACCCTGAGATCACGACCTGAGCCAAAACCAAGACTTGGATGTTTAACCGACTGTGTCACCCAGGAGCCCCCAACATCTCCACTTTTTGATGATACTCATTATAGTTATTTTGGACTTTTCTTCTGTGCACTTGTAATAGCATTCATTGGCAAAACATTTATTATTAAATGTTTTCCATGTATATTTCTGCTTCAGGGCTATATTACCCATATTTTGCCAGTATATATGATAATAAAATTTATTTGTGAAATAACTTAAAATACCATTCTGCAAGCAGTACATTAGTATAAAGACTTTTATAAATACTAAGATAAAGGTTAATATAATTATATTATTTAAAACAAATTTATAATGATCTTGAGTAACCTGATATTACTAATTCTTTGAACTGGAGTTATTTTTTCTCAGGTTTAAATCTCCTTATTTTAGTGATAAGATTTGATAATTGTGAAAATCTTCCTTTACACTATAGATTTTGAATTCTTGCAGCAGAGAAATTTATAAACATTTCTTAACTATCAAACATGTTCCCTCCTTTCCTTACCAACAGAGGGCTTTATTTAAATTTGGCATCTCTTATATAGGCCACTCCATACAATTTCATTTTTATATCTTTTCATCTTTATAATTAATTTATCAATGAGAAATGCTTGTAGAAATTGGTTTTCTGTCTAGTTTGCTGCCTAGCACCTTCCATGTTGTTTGCTAATTGCATGTTTTTTAATCTTTCTTTTGTGGAGTCAAAAGAGAAATTATTCCCTTTGGCTTATTTTTGTTTGATTTTGAAGAAAATTTGAACAGTTTGATTAATCCCATGCTAATGTTCCTCACCAGCCAAAAATTAGTGATGTCACAGTAAAGAATCATAGATTGTATCTCTCTTGGTCAAAAAAAGTTATCTTCAGTATAGATAAGGAGTATTTCAAAGAATATGGTTGAGGACGAGGACGGGGCAAATGCTGTTTTTAAGTATACTAAATTTTGATGAATTCAAATTACAGTTTTAACTTTACCATTATAATGAATGCATTTGATTGAAATTGTTTAAAATCTAGGCTGTCATATAAATCACAGTTATTTTACTGGTATTATGAAGAGTAAATGTTACTATTGACTTGGAACAATATTCTCCTTTGGGGGTGATATAAAAAGTGAACTTGGTGAAAGAAAAACCTTTACTACTTATTTTCTTTTAAATATTTTAGCATCACGGTGCATTCACCAGGAAAATCTTATAAGTCCTCAGAACCTGTTATTTCAGCTCAAGAGCAGGAGACTCAGGTACAGCTTTTGTGAAAAGGCAGAATTTGAAATGATTATATGCATGCTTAAAATTTTGTTGCCAGTATTTTAAAAATTGTTCTTTAGCTATGATCTGAAGTACAGTTAATTTTTCATCCTAAGGGAAAATGTAATAGCTGAAGCTCTAAAAATAAAGGACTGGATTTTTCTAAGTACATTAAAAAAAACCCAAACAAACGTTGAGTTGTTTCTTTGTTCTTTGTTCAGACTGTGTTATATGGCAAATTGGTTGAAGCCAGGCAGAAACATGCCAATGGAATGGATGTTCCTCCAGCTGTTCTGGCAACAAATAAAATACTGTTGGATATGGCCAGAATGAGGTAAGCTGTCTGTCTGCGTATGTTCTAACTTACTTTCTTCTAACATAATAGATTTGTAGCGTAGATTGTTCAGTGTCAGTACGGCTTGGGGTCCAGCTGCCCTGTCTGTGAGGTGACTCCCCAGTCTCGCATGCTACTGCCACTGTCTCTCCATTGAGCTGCAGTCCTGCATCTCCATGTGAACAGAAACCAGGTGTTTTCAGCCATGACATGCAGCAAATATAAAATCTAACTCCTTATCCGCAAACCCTCCATGCATGCATTTAGTGCAACTGCCGAAACTCTTCTTTCTGAATTTCTTATTTTTGTCAATTCATACCTTCATGTTCTCAGTGACACAGGTTTAAAACCCATGGTGTTGGGCGCCTGGGTGGCTCAGTTGGTTAAGCCACTGCCTTCGGCTCAGGTCCTGATCCTGGAGTCCTGGGATCGAGTCCCGCATTGGACTCCCTGCTCGGCGGGGAGTCTGCTTCTCCCTCTGACCCTCCCCCTTCTCATGCTCTCTCGCTCTATCTCATTCTCTCTCTCAAATAAATAAATAAAATCTTAAAAAAAACAAAACAAACAAAACCACAGTGTTATTCTCACTCCTCTAACATGGATACCCGTCTTACTCTTACTTAATAGTTTTGAGACTTTTCATTTCAGTGTTTCTTATGTGTCTGTGTATGCCATCCTCTCTCTTTTTTGTGACACCCTGTTCGTTCAGACCATTGCTCCTGGACTATTGCAAAAGCCTCTTAACTAGTTAGTCTTTCTTTCATCTCTCCATCTCTGTTTCATCTGATACATGAGACCAAATCAGTCTTTCTTTCTCATGTCGTACTTCTGCTTAACTAGTTCCCCACTGTCTTAACTTCTTTAGCTTATAATTTAGGGCCCTCCATTTATGGGCTTAAACATACTTTTACATCCATGTCACAGAATTTTGAGTGGTTTATCTGACCATTTGTTGAAGACCCCCTTTCAAATTCCATGTGTTTATTTACAGTGTTGCTTCTGCCTTGTTTCCTTGATTCCCCAAAACTCCTGCTAGGAGATCCTTCAAGATCTGCCTTTATTAATTTCTCCATGAAGTCTTTTGTGCTCTTAGCAGCAAAGTAATTCCTCTCTCTGGAATTCGTAAAGGACTTTAAAATGTAAATTTAGAAGATGCTTTATGACACTTCTCACATAATGCTTTAGTTATTTTTTGTTATTGGTATACATGTGTTATATCTTCCAGATTTTAAACTCTGTGAATAGAGATACTGTTTTCCTCATCATTTTGTGTCTTCCAAAGCACCTAACACAATGCCTAATAAGCATGAGGTGGTCAATAAATATTTAGAAGAAATTATTTCCAAAGAACAGTTGTTTGAGGGATGCCTGGGTAGCTCAGTGGGTTAAGTATCTGCCTTCAGCTCAGGTCATGATCCCATGAGTCCTGTATCTGTCTCTTTGCTCAGTGGGGAGCCTGTTTCTCCCTTTGCCTGCCACTCCCCCTGCTTGTGCTCGCTCTCTCTCTCTGACAAACAAACAAACAAATAAATAAATAAATAAATAAATAAAATCTTTCAAAAAAATTTCTATCTTTAAAAAGAACAGTTGTTTGATAATTGTATTTATCTTTTATACTCTTAAAAATTGTTTTTGTCATTAAATTTCATCCAAAAGATGTTACTTTAGGGAGATAGCTTATGATTTGTGTCAATAAGTTCTCTGAATCTTTTACTGAATAGAAATTTTAATAATATAGTGCTTATATTTTAAAATAATTATTAAAAGTAAATATTCAAAAACCACATTTTAGTATTTAGTGAAGATAATTTAAAGGAAAAGGAGTAATAATTAGATTGGCAGATTTTTAGAAAGTAGACATCATACAGTTTCTTGGATACTGGACGCAATAAGAAATACTGAGTTAAAAGCCTAAAGTAGTTAGCAAGTTTATTATTATAGGCAAATACTTTGTAAATAATGAATTAGATTTTCTTTTGAGTTTCTTAGCCTGTTAGTTATCCTCAGAACCTCATAGTTTTTTTATATCTATAAAATAATAATAGTGATAAGTTCAGTAATAGAGTAGAACATTAGCCTATTTGTTCATGCTAATGGCCTGTTTACCAGTTAGTACTGTGTTTTTGTAGTGATAATGATGGTGGTGTTTTTATTCATAAATTGCTAAAATAATAAATCTTTAAATGGTAGAAAGCAAAGACAGACATCATTACTTGTATAACACATTGTTTTTGGTTGTTGGAAAAGTATATGTTTATTGAGTGTTAATATGAAGCTAAACATCAGCTATGTTGCTGGAGTGATAATGTTTTAATGGTTTCTTGACTTTTAAATTTTTTTAAATGACAGACCTACTACATTTGAAAATGTGAAAAGGATCGATGGTGTGTCTGAAGGCAAAGCTAATATGTTGACCCCTCTGTTGGAAGTTATTGAACATTTCTGTCAAATAAATAGCATTCAGGTAAAATACTGTGGTTTGCAGGAACTGTGAGAGAATAAACATTTTCTGATGATTTCAAAACACCTTTCAAAAGCAACATTTTCTCCCTTTACAGTTGACCCTTGAACAATGTGAGAGGTTAGGGGGCGCTGACCCCCACATGGTCAAAAATGCATGTATAACTTTTGACTCCCCCCAAGCCTAACTACTAATAGCCTACTGTTGACTGGAAGCCTTACTGAGAACACATACAGTTGATTAACACATATTTTGTATGTTATATGTTTTATTTACTGTATTCTTTTCTTTTTTAAGATTTTATTTATTAGAGAGAGAGCACAAGCGGGGGTGGGGAGAGGAGCAGAGGGAGGGGGAGAAGCAGACTCCTCACTGAACAGGGAGCCCGATGTGGGGCTCCATCCCAGAACCCCGAGATCATGACCTGAGCCGAAGGCAGATACTTAACTGACTGAGCCACCCAGGTGCCCCTCTATACTATATTCTTATAATAAAGTAAGCTAGAGAAGAGAAGATGTTATTAAGAAAATCATAAGGGAGGGATGCCTGGGTGGCTCAGTTGGTTGAGTGTCCAACTCTTATTTCAGCTCCGGTCATGATCTCAGGGTCATGAGATCAAGCTCTGCTTTGGGCTCCACGCTCAGCCAGGAATCTGCTTGAGAATCTCTCTCTCCCTCTCCCTGTGCCCCTCTCCCCCTCTCGTGCGTACTCTCTCTCTCAAATAAATAAATAAATCTTAAAAAAAAAAAAAAAAAGAAAATCATAAGGGGTTGATGAAGGGGAGGTGGGTGGGGGATGGGCTAGATGGGTCATGGCTATTAAGGAGGGCACTTTTGTGATGAGCACTGGGTGTTGTATATAAGTGATGAGTCACTAAGTTCTGTCCTTGAAACCAATATTACACTATATGTTAACTAACTAGAATTTAAATAAAAACTTGAAACAAAGCAAATCAAAGTCATAAGGAAAAGAAAATACATTTATAGCACTGTACTGTATTTATTGAAAAAAAATCTGCATATAAGTGGACCTGGCCAGTTCAAACTGTTTTGTTCAAGGGTCAACTGTATTTTCATTTCCACACCGGACACTTAGAAAATCGATTCAGATTGCTCCTATAGTAAATCACATACAAAAAGATGTTAGTTACCTAATTTTTAAGATGATACTTAAGTAGTTGCCCAGGTTGCTCATATCTTTCTATTCTGTTGAGCAATTTTGCTTTTAAATTTGAAAAAGTACTGTGTTTTAGGTTGATAGATTATTTTACTTTCAAATGGAGATAGAAATTAGAGCTGCAAAGTTGTCCTTGCTATCAGTTGGCACGGAGCCCAGCCACTTTCTTTTTTGTATTATTTATTTTATTCCCTAATTACACTCTCCTTCCAGTCTTGCTGTCTTTTGATACTAGGTAGAATACATGTTCTTCTCTTTAGTCTTAATAGCGTTTTCTTCCTATCCTTTTATTACTCCTTGCTCCACTATAAATGGCCATTTCCAGAAGGATCCTTTCGGTTTCTTTCTTTAAACTCCACATGCAGACTCTATTATTTTGTGTATTCCAATATAGAAGGTGAGGCATTGTGAGGTGGTAGAAAGTCTACTGGACTCAGAATCAGGGAATCAGGAATTTAATTCCATCATAGTCTACCTGGAGAAGCCAAATGTTTTTTTGTTTGTGTGTGTATGTGTGTGTTTTAAAGATTTTATTTATTTGAGAAAGGCTGGGGAGGGACAGAGAGTGAGGGAGAAGCAGACTCCCTGCTGATCAGGGAGCTCGGGGCTCAACCCCAGGACCCTGAGATCATGACCTGAGCTGAAGGCAGATGCTTAACTGACTGAACCACCCAGGCACCCCCCCCACTTTTCTTTTTAAAGATTTTATTTATTAGAGAGAGAGAGAATGAGGGGGGAGAGGGGCAGAGGGAGAGGGACAAGCAGACTCCCCACTGAGCAGGGAGCCTGACTCTAAATGTGTCTTTAACTTCTTTGGGTTTCCATTTCCTCACCTATGCAATGGAAAGGATACTTTCCTTCCCCATATTAAGGAAACAGTGGATGAATTAAAAAGACAAAAGAGAGGGATGCCTGGGTGGCTGAGTCAGTTAAGCATCTGACTCTTGGTTTTGGCTCAGGTCATGATCTTGGGGTCCTGGGATCGAGCCCTGTGTTGGGTTCTGCACTCAGCAGGGTGTCTGCTTGGGATTCTCTCTCTCTCTCTCTCTCTCTCCTTTTGCCCCTTCCCCTGCTCACACACACTCTGTCTCTCAAATAAATAAATAATTCTTTTTAAAAAAAGAAAGATAAAAGATAAGGGGTGGGTATAAAAAGTTGGAAGAGTTAAAAATATGGAAGGCAGTATTAAGAGGTTGTTTTCACTTCTAAGAATCTCCTGTAAACTTTGGACAGGCATATTTGGATCCCACTTTAAAAATCGGATGCGTCTTGTCACAGAATAGTTAGTTGTGTTTTGGGGAGTAGATTTGCATTATCCTTCTCTGTGACCTTGGTTTTTTGTATACAGGTGTGCATATGTAAATATAAATGGTTACATTGGAATGCAAATTCATTAATTTATAGTGAGAAATGTGAGTGGGAAGTTTCACCTGACCCAACCAGTGTGTTTTGCTCTCCTATTGAAGAAGAAGGTATATGGGAAGCCGGCTTATCTGACAGTTGCTTAGCAAGCCTGGAATATCACAGGGGGAATTCTGATAGTGCCAATAGTAGTCTGTCAGCATCAAGGCAAAGTTATCCTTGCTCTCAGTTGGCAATCTGATATCAATCTGCCTTGCTGGCAGATTAGGCATTGTCCTACATTACTTGCCGGGGAAACTGTAATATTCAAATCTAGTTAGCCAAGACGTCTTCTCATCTGAACAGTTCTTGCATAGATATTGCCTACTTTGGTCCTTCTGCCTTTCCTATTTATGTTTCCATAATTGATCACTCTCTGTTCATATAGTCTTTTATCTACATAGAGCATGATTTGATTAGACTTTTGCTTAATCGGAATCACATTCTAGCCCTTCCTTCTTGAGGTTACTGCCCTTATGGTACTTTGCTTAGTGTTTCGGATGTTCCTAAACCCTTTAGTCTCACGTTTACAGATGACATCATGATTTTGTCCCATAAGTAATAAAATCTTCATGGACCTGCCAGTATAATTCACAGTGGTCACACTTCTAAGACCTTGGTAGTGGGGTGTCCATTGTTGCCTCCAGCTATATAGCCTGTACTGACAGACTGAGGAATTGGGCTGATGGACTCTGATTTTAAGCATTTCTAGGAATTTAGGGCCAGATTTGACAGTGTTAAGGTCTCAAATAGAAGCACTTCATTTAATAAAGAACATTCTTCCTTGAAAATCTAGAGGTGCCTAGAAACAATGACTTCAGGTCTCGTGGTATTGTCTGGTTTCTCTGTTCACCAAACTGTGTTGTCCCAGGTATCTGAACTAATCTACAGACTCACTTATTTATTTAGGGTAGAAATGGATTGCTGTGGGTTATAATAAGCCAAGTTCTGTTGGATTTAATTCTTTTAATTTAGTATTGGTGCTTATGTTTTGAAAGGTAAAATTGGCATGGGGGGAACTATTCATACATCTGTGCGAATCATGCATCATATAATTCTATCTAAATCTCGCTTGGTCTTTACCTTTATTTCAGGCTTTTAAAAAATTCCAATATTTCTTTATTAATCTCATTTTTCAATCCTTTCTCCACCTTTTCTCTTTTAAACGTATCCTAAGGAACCATATTTAAGAATTTACATAATGCTTCAAGTTTAGAGCCACAGTTTGTATGTATCTTTTTAGACTATACATATATAGTGATGATATATTTACTTATGTTAGCAGAATTTGTGACTGTGGTATCTAAATTTGAATATTAATTCGGTTTATTCATTCATTCAGTATTCACTTCCAGAGATTGAGGGACTAACTTAGAGTCAGAGTGGTCAACATTATAGTTCATTTTTTATTCCCTCTTTATTGGCTAAAGGGGAGACTAGAGATTTCTAGTTTTATAACCATGTTAGGTATTACAAATATTTTATTTAAAGACTTACTCCCTCCAGCCTTATTTTACCTTTTTAGATCAATATGTAAAAAAACAAAAACAAAAACAAAACCTTTTTCAGCTCCTCATAAAAAGGGAATTTTTGACTGTTCCTTAGAAGTTTTATTTGTGTGGTTTTTTTCCCTCATGCCTACCAATCATACTGATACTTCTATCATTATATTGCTATTATTATTGGTCATTTGTGTTACATTTAAAATTTTGTAGACAGACCTCTTTTCAAGGACAACACTTCAGGAAGAACAAAGGAAGAGTGTGGTGGCAAAAAATGAAGTATGCTCCCTTTCACAGTCTGTGGCCATCACATATTATTTATTCCAAGAAAAGAAGATGTCTTTGGTAAGTGTTTTACTTCCAAGTTACAGGGGATTTTCAAATTTATCTAAACATGTGTTTTATCAGCTTTTCAAATAGTAAAGTTGTGACTTGGGATAAATTTCTTCTAATCTTGCAGTATTTTATGTTGTTTCATTTTATATTTAATCTTAGACTAACGTCATTTTCTTTTTCTGCCACGCCTGCCTTTGTCAATTAATTTAAAAGAGTAAGTGTACTTTGACCATGGTTATTTTGTAGAGGTTGTATCAGAGTACTGTTGAACATATTTACAGCTTAGGGATGTTAGAGCAGCTGTATTTTAAGACTTTTTTTTTAACTGGGATTAATAGTTTAAAAACTATTAGCATATGTACTGATAAGAAATAATCTCCAAGGTACATTAAAGTAAAGAAAGGGAAGTCGGAGAGCAGTATGAAAAACATAAATGTGTTTTTGTATATATGCATGCTTATATATTAACATATTTTTGTGTATGTATACAAAAATGCATAGACTGTCTCTGGAAGGATGTCCAAGAAGCTGGAAATAAGTTTTTAAAAAACAGCTTGCTTTTCACTCTAGATCCTCTACTATTATTCTGTTTTTTAAACCATGCCTGATGGTCTTTGAAAAAAAGTCTTAATTACTGTGAAAAATGGCCACACTTAATATTTCTTCACTGTTCTGGCCTCAGTCCTTATGGCTGTTGAGGTTTTTTTAATATACAAAATGAAGAGTACATCTTAGTGGAATAGGGACAGAATTAGGCTTCCAGCTAGGTTTAACTAATTTGAAATCCTATCCTCTCTGTCATTAAATTGATTTGGAAAAGGCTATATGGTCCACTGCCTGCTTTTCCTGTTCTCTGTGTCTCTGTTCAACTAGGTTATATTATACTTCTTATTCTGGTTAAAATCCAGTATAAATAAGAAAACCAGTTCATAGCTTGTCTTCATCACTTAATGTTCTAATTAAACAGTCAGATTTCTGAAATTAAAAGTACAAAAGCCATTACAGAAGAAACCAAACAATTCCATTGTACTAGTTTTGAAGTGAATTACATGATAAGTAGAAATTTCAAGTTCAGTTTCTTATTTAAATAGTAACTTACATGTATGTGTTAAGTATGCTTATAACTACATAATTTGACCATATATACATGGTATAACTGAATATAGTACTAAGAAAATTTGGTATAGCCTCCAAATTTTCTGAGTAAAGTACATTCTAATACTCAGCCATGGTATGTGGTTTCGTATATTATATTATATATTCATGGTTAAAAATGTGGGGTGGTATATTTTCATTGATATCTTTTGCTATTTTTGTATATTATCGTGTAATATCATGGTATAATTATCTGTTCCTCCCAAGGGTCTGAGACGGTCTGTGCCAGTTAACCACAAAATTAAACATGCCTAAGGACTAATTAATCAGGAGCAATAATACAATTAGTTCTAGGTAATTTGATGCCTGGTATCCAATAACTCTGATATTTTGTACACATGGTGCATACTGTGTAGGGGAAAAGGGTAGACAATGAAAGTAACTTAAAACCTACCTTTGAGGGCTGAAAATATTGCTTTAAATGCTCTCTTCTGTGAAAGTACAACATTCACATAAATACTGTCCAAATTCAGACTTCCAAGATATATTAAAAGAGAGTATCATGAAATAATTTAGAGCTGAGTAAACTTTCTGAGTGTTTAAAAGAATGTTTTAACTAATAAACATCTTAAATGGATTTGGAGCTACATGTGTTTAAAAAGCTGCATAAATATGTAGCACTGTCCTAAATTTAAAACAATTCATGCTAAGTTTAATGCTAAACAAGAGATGACAGCCCTTGCTAAATTGTGGTTATTATTTTATGAATAGAGCCAATGTAAAATACCCTGCTAAGGTTTTTTCAAGAACCTTTTATAGAATGCATCTGGAACCTTACATTATCACTAAGCATTTTAGGATTTGTCGTCTTAGAAATTCACGTAACTAAAGTACCATGTGTTAGTTCAATTATATGGAGTATTGGATTACAATTTACTGTATTTTCAAAAGGCTGTGGCAGTTATTAGACTTACACAGAATGATTACTCTCTGCCACTAATAGGTTTTTAAAGTGAATAATTACAGAGGGATGAGGATTGAGTTCTTAGCTAAAGCTGGATGATTTTGTTTTATTCACAGTAGTAAGTGTAAAAGGTAGAACCTGTGGAGATCTATAATGTGGGTAGTTTTAAAGAAATAGTAAAAATGAAAAATTTAAGTGAAGTTTCAGGGCATTGTTTATTTCTCAGTGAACACTGACTACCTGAAGGTTTTGGACATTTTATTTACATATGGTACAATGCAAACTTTTAAGACCTCACTGTTGGTTTTGCTCCTGTTTCTCTAGATAAGTATAGCCGAGGACAGGATTATGCCTCTCACAGCAGTTGGGATGCACTTAACCCAAGCGGTGAAAGCTGGCTGCCCGCTTGATATGGAACAAGCAGGCCTGACTCCAGAGGTTCGGAAGATTATTGTTGATGTTATCCGAAACCCTCCCATCAACTCAGGTGATCTGCTCTGACCCTAGTCTGCAGCCTTAAGGACTTGAGTCATTGAACCCAGAGGAAGTAAACAATCCACTAATTTTTTCACTTTACCAGCATTAACCCCTTATGCTGTGATGGAAACCTTACTTTTGTAATGCTTTTTATATTGTTTTTGAAAAACAATCTTTCTTCCCATTATCAGAGGAAAGTCTGAGTCTGAGAAATTCTTGTTTTCCTTTTCAGCTTTAGATTAGGACTTCCACTCCCATCCCCAAACAATGGGCTTTCATCCTTTTCTAATTTCTACCTCACCTCTTGAAAAAAACACATTTTTTTTCCATATTCATTTCCCATAGCTTACTGATTTCTCATTTTCCCCTAAGTCTTATGGATTCCTTGTCACTGGCCTCACATAAGTAGTCTTCCTAACCAGGACAGTCAGTGGTCTCAGTAGCTGTGGTGTTGAAGGGATGGTCCTTGGTCTCTCGGCCCCCTTGTAGAAGGGCTTCCTGTTGTCACTTTGCTGCAGAACCTCAGCTGTGCTCATGTAGATTAAACCCCTTTACCTGCCCTGCAGAAAGTTTTAGATTATCTGTTTTTTACAGAATTAAGGATGAGGTACCTCGGAGGATTTTTTCCCCATAAATGTACAAACTAGATGTGTTATATAACTCAATAAATTTTCAAGCTCTTAGGACAGAGTCGTAGACATACAAAAAGTCTTACCTCAGGAACTGCAATGCAAATACTTAAATTTTTATTAACTAAAATTCTTTCCCACTTAGGAACAACCAGGCGGTTCCCCTAGAAATTTAGAAATAAGGGAAATAAGATCAACCTCTGAAAGTACAATCAATAGTGTACTAAATTGGTCAGAACAAAAATATTAAAGTCACCTTAAAAGACAGCATTGGACGCCTGGGTGGCTCCCCAGGGAGCTGGGTCATCCCTTAGGCGACCGACTCTTGATTTCGGCTCAGGTCATGATTTCAGGGTCGTGAGCTTGAGCCCCTAGTTGGGCTCCGCACTCAGCACTGAGTCTGCTTGAGATTCTCTCTCCCTTTCCTTTTGCTTCCCCTGCTTGTACTCTCTCTCTAAATATATAAAGAAAATCTTTAAAAAACATATATTAAGGGCGCCTGGGTGGCTCAGTTGGTTAAGCGACTGCCTTCGGCTCAGGTCATGATCCTGGAGTCCCTGGATCGAGTCCCGCATCGGGCTCCCTGCTCAGCGGGGAGCCTGCTTCTCCCTCTGACCCTCCCCCCTCTCATGTGCTCTCTCTCTCTCTCATTCTCTCTGTCTCAAATAAATAAATAAAATCTTTAAAAAAAAAAAACCAAAACATATATTAAAAAAGCATTAATTCTAGGCTTCAGGAAGACTTGACTGAAGTCTAAAGAAAGAATACCTTCATCAGTTCCATTGGTCAACTGTGGAAGCACAGGAAAAAGAAAGACAGAGACAAATCTGGGCAGTGGTCATCTAAATTATTCTCAGGGAACTAAAATTTTTTTCTTAAAACATTATTTACTTATTTATTCAAATTTCCTTCTTCCTTTTTTTCTTTCTTTCTTTTCTTCCTTTTCTGTCTTTTCTTTCTCTCTGTAATCTCTCTGCCCAATCTCTCTGTGGGGCTCAAACTCACAACTCAAGAGTCCCATGCTGTCCTAACTCAGCCAGCCAGATGCCCCTAAAAGTTTTTCTTTTTATTATACCATATCAAACTCATACTGCTAATTATTTAAAAGAAATAAATATGCAATTTCTAATCCTGGCCAATGAGACTTCAAGTATACTAAGGGCCTGTTGATAAGTTATGCCAAGATCTTATTTGAGGAAAATATCAACTAATTCTGCTTCTATATCATTTCCTCGCCTTCTGGTTACAATTTGATTTCTCATGTAGATCTGTCTGTAGAGAAAGTATGCACTAGTCATGCTAATCTGGATACTTATCTATGTGATAATTGTAAATTCATAATTGTAAATCAGTGAATTGACAGTCTGTGAACATGGTTAATGTGGATCTCTTAAAATTAAATTAGGTTTGTAAATCTGAACCTTAGAGCCATTATCTGGACTGTGATAAAACATCCACGGTAACTTAGCTGTGAGTCCTCTTATGAGAAAGCTGAGCAGCTCTCCTGGTCCCATTCCAGTCTTTCTAACTCCAGCAGTCACCTAACTAGAAATTAAGGCAGAGAAGGGAAAACAGTAATTATTCTGTAGGGTTAGAATTGTGATGATATAAAACATCTCTTTCTCCACCGCAAAGTAAAATAGTGTTTTAGAGAAAGTCAAACACTCAGAAGCCATGTTGATTTTAATACTTGTGGTATTGTTTTTTTCCTCTATGTATGTATAATCTCTCAGGACATACATAAGAAACCTATGTCTTTTGATGAGCTGTTGTATAGTAGGCAGTATTCTCTGAGTTTGTGCAGCTTTTTTCCTTTTTTTTCTTTTTCCCCTATTGACTATTACTGGCTGTCTTCCTTAAATCCTGAATACTGATGGATGTGTTACCCTGGTCAGTAAGAGCAGAGGCTCTGGGAACAGCTGGTTTATTTTGATATAGGCTGTACCACTTCAAAGCTATGTGACCTTGGGCAAATTGCCCAATCTCCCCAAGCCTAAGTTTCCTTATCTCTAAAAGAGGGCAGGATAATATTGTCTTTTCTTACAGAATTGTGAGAAATAATTAGCTACTGCACAGAATGCTCTGGCACTTGTAAGTATTTTATAGTTGATGGTGGTGGCAGTGATGGTGATTATAATGATGATGAATGAAGAAGTAGGTGGTAAGATCTTATGGCTTCTTAAAAATACCCTCTAAATATGATTACGTTTATACTCTATCCTTTTTAGTAGCTAATGAAGAAAATAAGAAGTTAATAAATAAGCATATAAGAAGGGAGATTTCAAAACTGAGCTTTATAGAACCTTAGAACTTTAATAATTCAGGCTGGTTATAATTACCTTTTTTTTTCAAGTACTGAAGAATTCTTGGGCAGATATTCTTGAGTGACATAAAATAGATGTTCTAATTTCAGTTCATTATTGGCAGGAGAAAATG
>NW_023270320.1:12802824-12829315 GCF_011800145.1 Mirounga leonina | reverse complement strand
TTCCAAATCGTATAGTTGTAAAGTTATAGGATTTTAGATTTGGAAAGGAAATTGGAAATCATTAAATTTTCACTTTCCCAATCCTGCCCTGTTTCAGAGATAGGAATTTGAGGCCTAGAGAGTTGGAGATTGTTTTAATATCATGTCAAGATTAATGACTGAGCAAGTTTTTCTTTTTACTATACCATGTTAAAGTGTACTGCCAACTATTTAAAGAAAGAAATACCCAAGTTCTTTTTTGGTTTAAGGTTTTATTTATTTAGAGAGTGAGAGAGTGAAAGTGAGAGTACACGAGTGAGCGGGGCGGGGGGCAGGGGGGCAGGGAGCAGAGGGAGAAAGAGAATTCCAAGCAGACTCCGAGCTGATGGGGAGCCCAAGGTGGGGCTCAATCCCGGGACCCTGAGATCAGGACCTGAGCTGAAATCAAGAGTTGATCAGGCACCCTGAAATATGCAGTTTCTAATCCTGATATAGGATTTGGGTTTATAAACTGCTAATTGATGGGTAAAATAAATATACTTAATTATATTCAGTTTAACATATTTATTTGTATAGTGCCTTTAAATATTCTCTATCTAGTCTCCTCTAAATTCTGAGTTTAGCAATTTTAATTTCTGACGTTAGACAACTTTTTAAATTAGGAAATATTAAAGTCAAACTATATAAATGTAAATATAAAATTGTATATAAAATTGCACGGCCTGATTCAACAAATATCAGAGAGACAGGAGAAGCATCTGTAATCATTAGTGACTAAAACATTATTTAAAACATTTATCTTTACCATTATATACTGAATATAGCAAATAAATTTTCATTTAGAGATAAATACTAAATTGAAATTCTAAAGAAGGGAGAACACTTTTAAATATATTTATTAAACACGTAGTTCATCTTTCTGTCAATATTCTGTATGTAGGTTATACATACAATATGAAAAAATATATTATTATAGTTTAAAAAACTGAGGAAGTTAAGATTATGGAAACTATGAGCTCTAAATTTTGTTTTGTTTTGTTTTTATTTTATTTTATTTATTTTATTTTATTATATTTTATTATATTTTATTTTATTTGACAGAGAGAGAGATAGTGAGAGCAGGAACACAAGCAGGGGGAGTGGGAGAGGGAGAAGCAGGCTCCCTGCCAAGGGAATATCCAAAGGAATTCTATAACTTCTTAATCTTTAAGTTTATCCATGTTTATATAATTTTAACCTTTTGTGGAGTTGAAATTCTAACTATGCTCAATAATAAATTAAGCAAGTCAGGGCTCCTGGGTGGCTCAGTCATTAAGGGTCTGCCTTCGGCTCAGGTCATGATCCCAGGGTCCTGGGATCGAGCCCCGCATTGGGCTCTTTGCTCCGTGGGAAGCCTGCTTCTCCCTCTCCCCCTCCCCCTGCTTGTGTTCCCTCTATTGCTGTGTCTCTCTCTGTCAAATAAATAAATAAAATCTTAAAAAAAAAATAAGTTAATTAAGCAAGGCATTTAATGAGGTGTCTGGGTAATATTTTGAATAATTTCATTCTTCCATTCTTCATATGCATGTAACTGGAAAACTAAGGGTGGTTTCCAAGGCACCTGCCACAAAAATAGGAGTAATATGATCTCTTTTAAAGCACTGAAGGAGTGCAGCCAGTGTTCATTATTCTCCAATAGAAATTTTCAGCACTTACTTGCCTGGAAAGTTAGGGCAGAATCAGATGTATCTTTAATCTAAATGCCCCTTTTTTGCATATGTATATTGTAGGATGACTTTAAGGTAAAAATATAAAGGATTTACAGAAATGTGTAAATGAATATATGGATTTTCTAATTATATCTAGAAATTATATTCAAATTATAGTACAATAACTTTGTACATTTATTAAATCATTAACAGTGGTTTAAAACCATAAGCAAATGTTATACATCATAATTTTATAAAAAGAAGACATTCTGATTTTAGAAACAGATTGTTTTGATGGAATAAAATATCTTATTTTTCCTTTCAAAATAATTCATTGAACCCATGATGCTATGATAGTTCAAGATTACTGAACTATGTTTCCAAAAAATTGGCTTGTAAAATGTACATTTACAGCATGATGAAATTAAGGGTGTATAGTTTATTTATCCGGTATTTAAATGCCCATAGAAGAAGATGAATTTAATATAATGTAGTTGTATTAGTTGGCTAGAGTACAGGAATATTTGTATGGTTTTTCTAGAGCCTCATTATCCAAGAAGAAATACGATATGAACCATATATGCAATTTTATTTTATTTTTAAATTAAAACAAGTTCTTTTATTGAAGTACAGTTGACACACATTACATTAGTTTCAGATGTACAACATAGAGATTCAACAAGTCTATATGTTCTCCACAGTATGTAATTTAAATTTTCTATTAGCCACATTAAAAAAGTAAAAAAAATAGGGACACCTGGGTAGCTCAGTCGAAGCCTCCGACTCTTGGTTTCGGCTCAGGTCATGATCTCAGGGTCCTGGGATCAAGCCTTGTGTTGGCCCCACGCTCAGTGTGGAATCTGCTTAAGATTCTCTCTCTCTCTCTCCCTCTTCCTCTATCCAACTCAAGTGCCTCAGTTCACTCTCTCCCTAAATAAAAATAAATTTAAAAATCAAACAAAAAAAAGTAAAAAAAAAATTAAATTAAAAACCCAAAAATAAACAGATGTAATTAATTGTAATGATATAATTTAATTAACCCAAAATATTAAAAATGTTATCATTTCAACATATAATCAATATAGAATTATTAATGAGATATTTGTGTATTTTTTTGTGCTAAGCCTTTGAAATCAGGAATGTATTTTACATTTACAGCATATCTCAGTTCTGCTGCTAAATTTTAATTGAAAATACTTGATTGGTATTTAGCTTTCATAAAATTTACAGTTGAATAAAGTAGATGAAGATACTCGATGTGTTCCAAACATAACTTAAAATTTTTCCAATAACTGAATCAAGTATGTTTTTTTCAAGTATCAGTTTTTAAATTTAATTTTAAGTTAATTAGGATTACTTAAATGAGTTGAGTTTCTTAGCCATACTAGCCACATTTCAGGTGCTTAGTAGCTACATGTGGTTAGTGCTCATTGTATCAGAAGCACAATTACAGAGGTAGTTTGGCCTATCAAAACATAAAACGCGTTTAACCTTTGAACTAGCAATCCCACTTCTAAGAATCTAGAAATATGGAAAAAAATGTGTAATATGTTCTTTGGAACATTTTATTTTCAAAGAAAAATTGAAGACAAATGAAAGGGAACTCGAAGTAAGTTTTGATAGACACATACAAAAGAAGACGCCTCAGCCATTAAGAAATTAATGAAGTAGTAAAATTAGCCAAATTTCTGTGGTATTTGGATGGCATAATGACTGAAGGACGAATAGAATTTTAGTTGGTTGATAGATATGGTAATCATATTTTTATTACATTTTATTACATTTAGAGGTAATCTTATTTTCCAAGATTTTGATTGGGATCAGTTTTACATCTTAACACTTTAAAGTAGCGAAGAGTACAGGCTAAATATATACCCCCATGATCCTAGTATCTATTAGCTGGGTAACCTTCTCTTGCTGGTGTGTTTTTTTTTTTGTTTGTTTTTGTTTTTTTAAAGATTTTATTTATTGGCACACCTGGGTGGCTGTCGGATAAGCGTCTGGCTTCGACTAAGGTCATGACCCCAGGGTCCTGGGATGGAGTCCCCATATCGGGCTCCTTGCTCAGCGGGGAACCTGCTTCTCCCTCTGCCTGATGCTCCCCCTGCTTGTTTTCTCTCTCTGACAAATTAATAAAATAAAATCTTAAAGATTTTATTTATTTGATAGTGCATGCTAGAGACCATAGGCAGGGGGAGAGAGAGAAGCAGGCTCCCTGGGGCTTGATCCCAGGACCCTGAGCCACCCAGACACCCACTGTTGGGTTTTTTGTTTGTTTTTTTGTTTTGTTTTGTTTTTTAATTTAACTGCAGGTTTTTTTGAAGTTCAGGAGTAGCAAGATAAGATTTTTGGAAGAAAGAATATAAACCTTGAAAAATGGAATAATTGGAAGACCACCCTTTCAGGGTGGCATTTAAAAATACTTGGACTCTAATTGTTTTTTTTTTCTTAAAGATTTTATTTATTTATTTGAGAGAGAGAATGAGAGACAGCACAAGAGGGAAGAGGGTCAGAGGGAGAAGCAGACCCCCCGCTGAGCAGGGAGCCCGATGCGGGACTCGATCCCGGGACTCCAGGATCATGACCTGAGCCGAAGGCAGTCGCTTAACCAACTGAGCCACCCAGGCGCCCTTCGGACTCTAATTGTTAATTTGAATTGGGTATCAGAAATATTTGATACCAGTTTTATAGCTGCTTAGTTTTATGATGCTCTAGAGTATTCCAGATGAATGTGTTGTTGGCAGTGTTTGAGACATAAGTAGTGGTCTGTAGGAGATTGCTAAATAATTTGTAAAAGGTGTGAAGACATACAGTCTGAATCGGTTGTGTTGAGTTACAAAAATTAAACATTTCTTGATTGTGAAAATAAGTGACTTCTTTCCCAGAAAACTCATTTAGTTAATATGCATTTTAAATAATTGGTATGTTTTGTTATGCTACAATATCCACTGAAAGGATCTTTTTTTTTATTAGCATCTTATTTACAAGTGTGATTAGCTTCTATTTTTTTTCTTTCAAGCCAGAATTGTGGGGATTTAATTTTTTTTTTTGATGTAGTGTTCCGTGATTCATTGTTTGCATATAACACCCAGTGCTCTTTAATACCCATCACCAGGCTAACCCATCCCCCCACCCCCCTCCCCTCTAGAACCCTCAGTTTGTTTCTCAGAGTCCATCGTCTTTCATGGTTCATCTCCCTCTCCAATTTCCCCCACTTCATGATTAACTTCTATTTTAAGAATAAGTTCTATTAAAAAAAAATTGTAATAGATATTTGGAATTTGAAGCATAATTCCTTTAGAAACAATTCTGTGAAGGGTGGTTTTGGTTCTCAGGGCACCTCACAAAAAGCAGTTTGAAACATCATTTATGCAGAGTCAATGGCATTGACCTGACTTTAAGTCTTGGAGGCAAGGGCTGCAGGTGGTGAGGGGTGAGGGGAGAACATGCTTTTTACTTCATTTCCGTTTGTAGGGCTGTAGGCATTTGAAAAAGGAACATTTTCTTCGGACACCTTCCTCCTTCCTTTGTAAAAATATTTCACTATTCCCAGCTCATAGGTTTTCTAACATGTTCTGTGTAATTTATTTTTAACTCTTATTTTTTTCATCCTTTACAGATATAAATAAAATTAAACTAATTAGAAAGCTGGTTCCTGAAAACATTGACACCTACCTTATCCACATGGTGATTGAGATCCTGGAAAAAGACTGTGACAACAGACTCTTAGACCAGCTTTCATGTGCTTCCAACAAAAAGAGATATTACCCCAACTCTGAAGAGAGCTGTTCAAGTTCTAAGAGAAGCAGGGAAGAAGTAGGTGCTAATACCAAGGTGTTAATTATATGTAGAATTTTCATACATTGTCGGTTGGTTCAATTTGCATATTCTAACACTAAAATGCTGTATTTTTTAAACTTATGAATTCTGACATAAAGTTACTTTTTAAAATCTGTGCTCTATTTCCTTTGTTTTTCATAAATCTTATCTGAGAAAAGTGATTTTTTTAAACAACAGAAAAAGGGAAATGTAGCCCATCTATTTAGCTTTTTGAATGGAATGTCAGCTTAAATTTTACCTCTACCTCATACTGATTATATATATAACCTGGAAATTCTTTTTATTTCATAGACATAGTTAATATTAGCTTTGAGCGTATGGCAATTTATGTAGTTTATAAAAATGAAAATGAATTCCATTATAAATACCCCCAAAACTAGTTTGTCTAACATTCTGTCATTCATCATGCTCTGTTCCTGTCATACTGAATCTCTTAGGTACAAGGATAATTGTTGCTAATTGTCCTGAGTATATACCATATATATTTCTGAGAAAGACCATGAATTTAATATTATTTAGTATTATTTTAGTTTTATTAATATTAAATGCTTTGGAAATTATTGCTCTGTATGTTGTATGAGATAACTATTCTTTGAAAATGATTCTATTAAATGATTGTATAAATTTGAAAATTTAACCTTCAGTATCTTCCAGGTCTAAAATTATATGACTCCATGGTAAAAGTTGTAAAAACTAATAATTAACTAAAAAATTATTTTAATTTCTAGATCATAAATTGAGCATGGTAGTAGGTGTTTGCTAGTATTTATATATTAGTGCATTAGGGATTCCATTCCAGTTCTAAGGTAGTCTTTATAGGATTTCCAGGAGTTAAACCCATTTTCTCAATAGCTTAAAAATAAGAGGAACTGATCTTTTTAAATTCTGTACTTCAGTTAGGTTTGTATATAGACATGTCCTAGATAACCTAATGAAATTTGATTAATTGGAATTCTTTACATTATTTAGACAATTGAAGTAGCTGTGAGAAGGATATTAAAGAAAATATATGTTGGGTGGTTGTAGTGAAATTTGGCTTCTATTCGCAGCCTTTTATTTCTGAAATCTGTACCAGGTGCCTAAAATCTTGTTTTTTTACCAACTTCTACCTATCACAAAAGGAAAAGGTGAAACTTGTTATTTTTTTCTGATTATTGATGCACATTTATATGAAATGTTATTTTAATCACATATTAGCATTTGGCTTTTCCCTTTATTGAAATAACATCAAATGCTGACAACAGAGTGGAGAGATTTTCTTGGGGCGGGTGGGTGCGTAGAAGTCATGCTGAGCCTACTGGATTTAGCACCTCCCCCCCACCATTTAGGGGAACAAGGATATTGGGGCTAGGAAGTAGATTAAGAGATGAGTGAACCAGCCAAAGTATTTTTCTTTCATCTGCCTCCCAAGTATAGAAAGCTGCTTTGAATACTGTAGAGTCTGTTGGAGGGCTGGTTTCAGATCTTTCCCGTTAACATTCATTTTCTCTCCTGACCTGGATTGTATCTCTTAGTCTGTTTCACTGGATGAATATGAGGCTTCTGATAAAGAATAATGTCAAAACAAATTCTTTGTATTTGTTGATGCATTGTTAGTGTTACATCTGTTGTGATTGCTATTAAGATAGAAACTCAATCATGCCTATGTTTAATGAAGAACAATTCTGTCTTGATATTGGTAGTTTTGATTCAAAATATGCAGGTACACAGTAGGTTCTTTAAGTACATAATTTTTTTTTTAAATTTCTGGAAAGACTTCTTAAATTTTACTTTTTAGTATTTGTCCCATTGCTTTATATTTCTTCTTCAGGGACTTCTACTATCTCTATGTTGGATCTTCTTTGCCTAGCTGCAATATTTGTCACTTCCCACGAATTCTTTCTAGTTTTCCATTTCTCTTTAATTTAAAATTTTCTTCTTCATCTTCTTCTTTTTCACCTCTTATTTCTCTGGACAGAATCTGTTATGTTTATTGCTGTGTTCTTCATAGTTTAGTATTCACTTCTATACATTTTTCCTTTTGCTTCTAATTCTTTTTGTTTTTTTTTTAAGATTTTATTTATTTATTTGACAGAGAAAAACACAGCAAGAGAGGGCATACAAGCAGGGGGAGTGGGAGAGGGAGAAGCAGGCTTCCCGCGGAGCAGGGAGCCCAATGTGGGGCTCGATCCCCAGACCCTGGGATCATGACCTGAGCCAAAGGCAGACGCTTAATGACTGAGCCACCCAGGCGCCCCCTTTTGCTTCTAATTCTTAGCTGAACTTTTCTCCTCCATTTTGAATTTTTCTGATACTGATTTATGATGTTCTTTCATGTTTTGAATAATTTTCTTAATATTTTTCAACTCACTTTAAGAGGTTACAGTTTTATCCTATACCTTAGCAAGTCTTCTCATGTCACATTTGACCTTAATACTTTCCTGTTGTTCATTTTCATGAGAAATTAGTTTTCCTGCACTTTCAAAAGAAAGCATGTTTCAAGGTAGTTTTTCCCAAGTTCACAGAATTCGCTCTTCTCGTATTTTGTATAATTGTTCAAAATATGGAAACTTAGTTTATGAGATATACTCCTCTGCCACTCTTCCCTTTGTCTCTATTTTACTTGAACTGCTTGATTTGATTTCACCCCAGCAGTTCTCCCAGAAGGCAGCGTTATAGCTGGTCAGGAGTGTTCACGGATGGGGACCAGTTGCGTTAGCCATTGAAGACACCGTTCCTTATAAGTCATTTGCTATTGGGTTGGGCAGAAGCCCTCCCATTTTCAAATGCTGTTTTCACATTAATCTACCATGGTTTCTGATGTCTACCTGTGGGCTACTTTGGGGTTCTTCTGTTCTCAGGTACCTCACTGCTTGCTTCTGCTTTCTCTCGTACGTAAGTGGTACACTGCAGGTCTTATGGCTGTTGGTGATTTAGCCTCACATGCTCAGAGTTTGGATTTCCTTGGGATACCTTTAAACTTAGTTTCATTGTAAATGTAGATTATGCGTTTTGGGTTTTCCTGTCGATTCTGTTTTAATGGCGGGCTTCAGAGAGATTAAAAGACTATGCTGCTACTTCCACCATCATCCCCGAACCCTCTCCCCCAAATTACTTTTTTCCTCCTTGTTTTTCTTCACTGCCTCAGAGAGAATGTATGTGATATTTCCTGCCCTGCCACTAAGTTTCATTATAAATTAAAATGTACGATATTATTTACAAACTGTTTTGAGATACTCAGAAAAAAATGCCTTATGAATAATATTATTATAATTATTATTGTTAAAATTCAGTACATCAGAACAATTAGAATTTTCTTAAGCTTTGCTTCTTTAGGCATAGTTTTTGTTTTGTGTTGTTCTCTAAGAGAATAGTGCATGCTCTAACTATTTCATGTTCTATAACAATGTTAAAGGTTGATGGAAAACATCCTTGTGATTTTTCACCAAAAGATGAAAGTCACAGAAATTCCCTAAGACTAACTTCTCGGAATCAGCCAACCAGCGATTCAGAAACAGATTTATTTACAGATTCTCATTTACAGGTAAAATTAAATTAACAAAGTAGTTTTCATGATAGCTACATCCAACTTGATAATTACTATTTTTAGATTTGTCTTACTTTAGATGAAATTAAATGTGAATATAACATACATATTTCTCTATTTACTTACATATGTATGCTCACAGATACTCAACAAATGAGTTAATGTTTTGTATTCTCAACTTAATGATAATATTTGTTAGTAGAATTTGGAGTATCAAAAAGATAAATACCGCCTGAAAATTTTATTATGATTGCTGGGAATTTTAGTTGTCTGCTGATGAAGGAAGTTGTCACTGAAAGGCACTGTTTCTGTTAGGTGACTCAGTTCTCATAAAGTCTCTCCAAATACTTATTGTTGAGACTCAAAAGATACACTCAGTGTAAGTAACCATTTTCCCTCTTTCTCAGTGAAACAAGATCATTATTATAATAGTATGGTAAATGCTGAAGATCATATTCTGTAGAAATATTATAGAAGATAAAACATTTTAAATGATGTTAGCTACTAATTAATGAATGCCAAGAATAAATCAGAATGTGTTTTGATAGTTTGCAAATATTCTCATTTGTCTCTCCAGGTAATCTAGTGATGTGATGTACTGTTATTTTCTGTGTGAAGAAACTGAGGCTGAAATAACATTCATAAGGCCATATTTATTTGACAGAGAAAAACACAGCAAGAGAGGGAATACAAGCAGGGGGAGTGGGAGAGGGAGATGAGTCACATTTGGCAAGTGACTCAATTAGGACTCAAACCTAGTTCTGCCTTGTTTGGCAGTCCCTATTTATTCCATGGTATTCAGCTACAAGACTTAGGGTTTTTTCCTCTGCTCTGTTCCTGTTCAGATATCATGCTCTGTTTTGCTTTTTGATTTTGTTATCATCTTAACTGATTTCCTTCCTCCAAATGCACATAGGCGTTCAAACTCTAATTGCAAACAACTGTAGGCTGCAAGGGATTGTGATAATAAGATCTTATGGGAGGAATAAATATTTCTGGACCAATTTTATCTCTGCCCAAATGCCTTTTGTCTGTGCCATTTTATATCCCCAGTATTTATTTCTGAGTCAAATATCGTGTCATACAGTATATATAAATCTAATTTGTTCTCCTGGACTTCTCTTCCCTGTGAGGAAATTTGCTATCCTTAGCCTATTTTTTCTTTAGCTTTCGCTAAAGTGTGAATAGCTCTTTCTTCTTCATTGGATTTCTTTAACAGAGAGAGAGAACACAAGCAGGGGGAGTGGCAGAGGGAGAAGCAGGCTTCCCACCCAGCAGGGAGCCCGATGCGGGGCTCGATCCCAGGACCCTGGGATCATGACCGGAGCCGAAGGCAGACGCCTAACGACTGAGCCACCCAGGCGCCCTGGATTTCTTTAATTAAGCCGAAATAGCTAGTAGTTTTTTTTTTTTTTTTACCTTTTCTAAATACAAGGTTTCACAGTTTTCTGCTAAGGATCTTTTACTTTTTTCCCCACCCTTAAATCTTTTGAAACCATTTTTAAACATAGAAAGCATAATAAAACATGGCAAGTAATTGATGAACTATATATAGAGTTTTTGTTCTTGAAATTGAATAAATAATGCCTTTTACCTTAAGCTAATAGACCTATTATAACTTAGATTGAGGTCACCTTATCATAAAGTCCGTCAGATAGTTCCAGTAACTAACTCGGCTGGATTCCAAGGTGTATTTGCATTAGAATGATTTGTCTGTTATGTTAGTTTGAGGCTCTGGGGTCAAACTGAGATAAGACTAATTAATACCATTTTATGCTTATGGAACATAACTCAAAATTGTTTTATTTTTTTCAAGTGCAGATCATATAGTACACAACCACTGCCTTTGGGTTCTTAACCTTTTTTTTTTCAGGGACTTTTAGGGTTCTGAGGCTTCGTTTGGTGCATGTAAGTCCCCTAAAATTGTGCAAAGTATTATGTATGTGTATATTTAGAAGTGGATCTCCAGTTTTTAGCAGATTTTCAAAAGAGTCTTTGAGACAAAAAACAGAATTTTTTTCGTTTATTCATGAACATTTTTTGAGTATCTGTTACGTCCCAGCAACTCTGCAAGGCACTGGTAGTGTTTGGACCACTCTGCTAGTCAGGCAGCCATCGGAGACACAGAAGTACATGCTTTTTCAAATACCTCTATGATTCTGTGTGTGTGTGTGTATGTGGGTGTATATATGTGCATGTGTGTGCACCGAAGCAGATGCCTTCCTCAGAACATTAAATTAACCATTTTGGTCAACCCCGACCGGATACACATGAGATATAAATCTGAAATAACATCCAGTTCTTTCCTTCTCAAATGAGCGTATACGCTTGAGTGCCTGAGAACAGATAACAAGATGGCAGGTAATGGCCTAAAGAAACGATATAGCGATTTTTGTCTCTCTTTTATTTACTTTTTGATCCAGAAATAAATTCTGTGGCTCGCACTATTTTGTTTTATTCAGCAAGGGAAGGGTGGTGGATGTATATACAATAACCTGTGGTGCTTTTTACAGCTGACATACATTTTCAACATTACAAATATTTCTTTTTCTGTTTCTTTCCTACAGCCTCCGTCTGTAACCTCAAAGAGAAAATTACCTGAGTGGTTTGCCAAAGACAATGAGACTTTAGCTGACACCAGCAAGAAATCAATGGCCAAACCAAAAAAGAAAGGTCTTTTTAGTTAACCTGGCAATTGCCAGAGGAATTGTGTGTGTCTTGCTCTATTATAAGAGGGGAGCTGTGTTTCATTTTTGAAAATAGTGGCGACCGATACTTCAGTTTACAAAGTGTTCTAATCTCAAAAGTAAAACTAACCCATTTGTTTAACAGCTGTAAAACAGCCTTGTGCAGTTTATTAAAGTTGAGTCTTCTGAGAGCCTGCGTGCGTACATCATAGAATAGAATAATAAATTGGTCTCCTTTAAGATTGCTTTAAGAAACTGTGTTACTGCTCTCTTTTCTAATCTTTTTATTTATTTCAGCAGTGTGTTTGGAAAATTTAAGGGGTGCTGATTTGATACAAATAACGGACTGGTGGTAGTTGTATGATGATTACGAGTGTGATAGAAAATCTTCATATATTACCAGAATTCTTTCTTGTGAATGAAGGAAGCATAGTTATTTTTACATATTGTCCCTACCATCCTTACAAGAAACTCTTACACACATTGATAAATGGTATTAGTGGACCAGACCATTGAAAATAAAACATTCTGGGTTCCGTGCAAGTAGGGAAAAATAATATAACAAAGGAGACCAACTTGACTAGGCAACTATGTATACTTTGTATTTTGTATGCTATTTCTGTTATTTTGCAAATACTAAATTCCTTCATACTGGACATTACAAAGATATATATATATAATATAAATAAATAAAAAATATATATATTTTTACTTTTATTTACTTAATTACCTTGAGGGCTTTTAGTTTTTGAGGATGTTGGGATTTGTTTCCAGTACCTCTTTATGTAGCACATAATAGACTTCTCTATTGAAACCCATACTCTGACACTGAGTTTGGTAAACCATACTTAATATCACTTTAACCAGTTCACGATACGGACTTTAACTGACATTTTTGTAACTAAAAATAACTGTTAATAAAGAAGAAATATTGTAGAAGAACTAGAAAATCTGGAGAGATGAAAAAAAATAAAAATCACCAGTAGTTCTATCAACAGATAATCAGTTAACCCCTTCTGTGTAGCCTGCCTGCTAAGCCTCTGTATTCACTGCTTCTCTTAGTGTGATACATGAATAATGCATGAATGTATTTTCTTTGTAAAACATTTAAGTTAAAACACAAAAGTTCCTTGTATTCCAATTTTCCTACATCTCTTTACCATTCCCTTTCCAGAAGATAGCTCCTTTTAAATATGTGACTTATAGTCTCTAATCATTCCTCATGCATTTACATGCTTTTGCATATATATCTACACGTACATTTCTATTTTTTAAAGTGAATTAGATCATGCTATATACAATTTTCTGCAACAAACTCTTTTCACTTAATATGTCATGAAGAACTTTCCATGTCAGTATATATTGGTCTGTCTCATTGTTTTTTATAGCTACCTACCATTCTATATGGTGAATATACTCTATTTTATATAATCACTTTTCTGTTGGTGATTTTTGTTTTTTTGTTTTTTTCTATTTTAGATTTTTTTCTAGAAGTAGAATTAGAGACTCATTTATATTTCACTTGAATGTATTACGAACATTTTTTTTCCATGTCATTAAATTGTTTTCCGCAGAATCTTTTTTGGTGGCTTTATATAGTACAGTGATTCTCAAAGTGTGGTCTGCAGACTTTTAGGAGTTTTTGAGACTCCTTCAGGGAATTTGCAAAGGCAAAACTATTTTCATAATACCAAGATATTATTTGCCTTTTGTCCTATGTTATTTGCATTGAGGGTGCAAAGCAGTCATGGGTAAAACCACTGGTACTTAAGTGCAAATCAAGGCAATGACACCAAATTTTTGATTTTATTAATTCTCAGTCTTTAAACACACATCTTTCAATCTATGTGATGGAATGGCAAGTATGTATAAAACACTGCTGCTCTGTACCAAAGTATGATGGTTGTCTCCAGGAAAGGCTCTTGTTTGATTGTTTGAATTATGAATTGAATTAGTTCTTTTTCCATGGAATACCATTTTTTACTGAAAAGAATGATAGAAAACCATGATTGGTTGTTGAGACTTGGGCATTTGGTGGATAAAATTGAACGAAGCCATCTTATCACTTCAAGGAAAACTGATGGTTATTTGTTGGCAATGATAAAATTTGAGATTTCTGGCAGAATTTATAGTTTTAGAAAACTTGTGTCTGCTGCCAGGAATTTGAGAGCTTCCCATAATATAAAGGCTTTTCTAATGAGATGTTATTCGTACTATTAACAATTTTTTTGGACATCTTACAATGATATTGTCAACGATTAGAAGATCTGCACAACTCAGTGAACTAGTATTTTCTACATGACTAATACATGATCTTATAAAATCATGCATGAGTAAAAGATAGATTCAAACCGCACAACAGTCCAATGGATTTTAATGTAGGAGAGTATGAAAACATTTGTTTATATGGCTTCAGATTGCACACTGCAACCAGTCTTTAAGAAGCTACAGATGTCCAGTTGTGGTACAGTTTCAAAGAAGAATGTCTGCAATTATCTGGAAAAGCTATTAAAACACTCCACCCTTTTCCAACTACATACCTGTTTAAGGTCACGCTTTCTTCATATACGTCAACCAAAAGAACGCATACTGAATGTTAGAAGCAGATTGAATGTAGAAGCAGATCTGAGAATCCAGCCACTTCTGTGAAGCCAGACAATGCCATTCTTCTGTCTTGTGGGGGACATTTTTGTAAAATGTATTTATGTTATCATGTAATGGATTTACTGCTGCCTTTTTTTTTTAATTAATAAACATTTCTTAAACATTTCTCAGTTTTAATTTCTAAAATGGTAAATAGTGATAGGTATAACCCACATTAACAAAAGCTCTTTTGGGTCCTCAATAACTTTTAAGAATATAAAGGAATTTTGAGATATAGGAGATTGAGAACTGCTGACATAGTATTTTATTATATAGATGTACTATGAATTATTCAGCTGATTAAATCACATCCAGTTTTTCTATTTTAAAGCTCTGCTTTGAACATTCTTAAAATGAAAATTGTATAATCTCATGCCAAACACATAGCCAGAGGGAGAGAGAGAATTATTATTTTTTGTCTTGGTCATAATTTTGTATGGACTTTAGGCCTTTCAGCATACATGGCTCTTGATTTATGTTTGAGTTTGTTCCAAGGAGAAAAATTCCAACTTGGACATGGGATTGGCACCTGTGACCTCATCTAAGCTAGTCTTTGGCCACAGTATTTGGATCTGGCTAAATTATTCCAATGAGCGTGAATCTCGGGACTTCTTTGGGAATTCTGGAACAGATATATTCTCTTTTCCCCTGCTGATACTAATGAGGAAGCATGGACCTTGGGAGTGTTGGAGCAATTAGGACCCTGAGGAATCATCGTTTAGTGAAGCTGACGCTGAGGTAGGCAGAGTAGAAACGACAGGAAATCAGGTTATTGGTGATATTGTGGGGCTACTAGTTCATGCCCATCCTGAAGTCAGACGTATCTTCGAGTATTTCATATACACGGGGCCTTAAATTCCCTTTACTTAGGTTAAACCTGTTTGAATAAGGGTTTTTTATTTGTTTTTAACTGTCAATGTTGTGCCCTGGTCACCACAGTACAGTCATATGATTGATAGACCCCCCCCCAACAGACATAAGAGATACAAAATTTTTTTAATGGCGAAGGATGTGGAGGCTCATAGAGATCGTTTCACAAAGTAGACGACAAAGCAGCATGCTCCTTGGTGGAGGGGCAGGCTTCTAAATCTCCAGGTTTCCCATTCCGCATGCATTCCGTGTGGAATTTCCGTATCCTCTGCTCTCCCCACCCCGTCCCGCTCCCTACCACTCCCTACCACCAGGGTGCGCTCCCTACCACCAGAGGGCGTTGGGGAGGCGCTGCTGTGTTCTGCCTGATCACCAGGTGCAAGTGTCTGGTACCAAATGACTCAGTACAGCACAGAGTACTAAGAACTGATGAACTGGACTTCAATTTCGCGGGTGTATCATCATTCTTCAGCTCTGTCAGGCCTCAAGTTTGCCTCAGGTTCATTCTCCAAAATAAGGAGTTTCTTTTAGGGTATTTGTCTTATGCTATCTCCTCCACAAAATATTAATTACTGTCTCTTGTATTGTCATTTGGAATTCTGACCACGGATTCAGACAACGTCCTGACAGTTATTTAGAATTAAAAAACAAAAACGGAAAAAAAACCCACAAGCCTGTGATCCTACCAGATAGAATAGGAAAAGAATATAGGATTCTTCCTGTTCAGAGAGGTTGCAATTTAAGTGAGCAAGAACATGAAAAATCCAATAGCATGGGGCGCCTGGGTGGCTCAGTTGGTTAAGCGACTGCCTTCAGCTCAGGTCATGATCCCAGGGTCCTGGGATCGAGTCCCGCCTCGGGCTCCCTGCTCTGCAGGGAGCCTGCTTCTCCCTCTCCCACTGCCCCTGCTTGTGTTCCCTCTCTCGCTGTGTCTCTCTCTGTCAAAAAAAAAAAAAAAAAAAAAATCCAATAGCATGACTGTACAGTCATTTTAGAGCTAACTAGACATTTATCTGTCTTATGGGAAGCAAAGAAATGCAAAACCAACAAAAACACCGAAGAGCGTTCACTACAGTTGTGAGGGGAGCTGCAAACTTCAGGATCTCAGCTACCTGAAAAGGTGCCACATAGTTTTTCTTGGGAAGGCAACCCAAAAATCATCTGGGATAATGTACAGACATCCTTACTAGGTAAATGTGTTTAAACCTTGGAAGAAATTAGAAATAAGTAGAGTATGAAGTAAATTAAAACTTTGTTAATAATATTTTAGGGTTAAAGAATAATAGGCTATATTTGATAGTGTAAGCATCTGAAATACTTGGGATAATTTACCTTTTAGCTAACAGATTATTCTTGTGGCTCCATTTTAAAATGTATCATTGAAAAATTAGCATATGCTTGTTCTTTTAAAGCTGAAACCCTACCAAGTTTGAAACATTATTGGAATATTTAATAAGAATTAAAAAACATGTTATTGCATAAAATTCTACGCCAACAAATTTCATTTGTGAAAGAATGAAAAAAGATCTAACATTATGCTTACTATTAATACTAAACCCAGAGCTTTCATTATTTTTCAGAAAATTAATGAAACTTCAGCCTTACATCCAGCTTCATTTTCTAACTCAATTTAAAAGGATTATTGAGAAGTATGTACTCATTTATTCAATACTTCTTCATTCGGTAAGCGTTTGCATTCATAGGCTGCAAGACAATAGACTGGCCTCATAAAGAAGGAACAACATAAAGAAGGAAACACAACATGGATCCCATGCTTAAGAGAGGGGAAGATTTACTCCAGGAAGGATTAATGAAAAAGCATCTCAAAAAAAGTATTTTCTTACAGCAAACAAAAAATTTTGAAGAAAATACATCATATACTCTATAAGATATAAGAAAAAAATGACCAACGTGAAAGAAAAAAAAAGGAGACTCTATGAAGGAATCATAAAACTAATCATTTATTAAGCATTTGCTGTGTACCACACCCTGGGCAGTTACCCTTAAGCACAACAGGGTTAGAATCCTGTATTTGCATACTACATGTATTTGCTTACCTCTGTGTAAACAGAATATAAGAGTGGGGAAAAAAAAATCACCATATATGAATATGTAACCAATTGGGGTTTGGAGCATGTGAGACTTTCCTTATTTTTATTTTATTTTATTTTATTTTATTTATTTATTTGAGAGAGAGCATGAAAGAGAGAGAGCACAAGAGTGGGGAGGGTCAGAGGGAGACGTAGACCCCCCGCTGAGCAGGGAGCCGGATGCGGGACTCGATCCAGGGACTCCAGGATGATGACCTGAGCCGAAGGCAGTCGCTTAACCAACTGAGCCACCCAGGCGCCCGAGACTTTCCTTATTTTTTTAAATTTGACTAAACTTAAAGTTCATTTTTTTAAAAATGCTAAATTCAGAGTGCTTCTAGCTGTTTGTACGATGGCACCTTTTCAGGAAAACTGGCAGAGGTCCTTCTCTGGGAAAGACAAGTATTGGGTGAGAGGGAGAACTTAGTTTGCAGCGGAGCACAGCTTGTGGAGGGCAACAAACCTTTCCTCCTGTATTGACCGTGAGAAAGGAGGCTCTTCACCTGGGCTTCCCATCCTTATTTCTAGAAGACTGAAGGTGTTGGAACAGTGCAGTAGATTAAGGAGTGTGACTTTCTCTCTGAAAGCCTCTGACCTGGTCCAGCAGAGTATCTGATTCTCCTGGGGCTTGATACAGTGGGGTTATGACTGCAGATGCCAAAGGGGCCAGCATGCCCATCATCATGTGGCATAGCAAGAACGTGCTAGTTTCCTGTGGGTTGAGTGGACTTCCTGGGAGGAGCTGGTTTTCAAGGCCATTCTTAGGGTACCCTTAGAAGAGGGCCACCTATGGTGCAGGCATCCTAGCAGCAAAAACACACCTGGCGGGAGGTTGGAGCAAGGTACCCCCACCCAGGGACCTCAGAAGGACCAACTAATGCACCTCTGAAGAGAGCTGGTGTTTGGATATCTGCCAACAGACTGAGCAACTGCCAGTCAATTAGAGAAGCAACCAGAACCGAAAGGGAATAAGCAATTCTGCTAGTCAGTTAAGGGACTGTGTTTTTCCTCCTCTTCTTCCCTCCCCTAACTCCAAAGGGAGGTGATTTAGAGGAGATAGCTGCGGCCATCTGTCTAGCGTGAACTGGGATTGGGGTGGAAGTAGGAAGGAGAACGTTGAATCGTATGTGTGATTGAAGATGGAAAACTCAACTGAGACCATTCCAACATCCCCAAAGGGATGGAAAGGCCCAGAATGTAGGCTGAAATATAAAACGATCCACTACCTCAAGGGAATGAGATTTAACACTTGGTGGCAGTTAGAAAAAGTAGAAGTTCATGCTTATACCTCAACCTGCTACCCCATTATATGGTTGTAGGAGCATAAAGGAGTTGTGGGCTGAGACACTCCTAATGATTAACATTTATTATTTTAGGGGAGTGGAAGGGGAAGGATGAAAGGGCCAGATATTTACATTTTTATAATCTTTTAAATTAAATCTATATTGTTTTTAAAATTAAAACAGAACTCCCATCCCTATGATCACATCAGAGATTACAAACTCTACAGAGTACCGTCCTTATAGTTTCAGTTGGATTTTGGTTAAAAAAAAATTTTCCTTATCTGCAAAAAAAAAAAAAAAAAATACAGAAAACTGTTAGAGTTTCGCCAGACTACTTGACAATATAGTCTTTAGGGACTGATGTTACATATAAATAGGAGCAAAATGTTGTTGAATGGAATGGCCATTGATGTTAAAGAACCTGGGAATCTTGTAAATATACATTCATACACAGTCTCTCTTTAAAGCAAAATTGATTGTGTACCTGTCAGCAAATCCGGTTGTTCACGGACTTTTGATCAGGATGTGAGAATGGTGTTATTCAACTGAAATAGTTCAGTACTGACTCAAGTGGGGTTATCCCTGGGAAACTTGGTGAGCAATAATAGGCCTCTTTAGGAGAGCAGTACCTGGAAGATGTGGCCTTTCTATAGAACAGCAGATTGGGAACTAAATATTTAGACAAAAAGATGCTTGCTGCCACTGTAAGCTCTTAACACTGTTTAGAGGCAAGAAAATGCTCCTGGTGAGTAAGGGAAAGGGAGACCCTAACCCCACTTTCCCACTCCTATTACCCTGTTTGTTTTTCTTGTTTCTTGTTTGGCAAATCCATAGTTGAGACCCTGTGCTCCCGAATGTCAAAGTCACACTTGACTCTGTTTCCGATGTCTCCACTCAGTATGAGACACCAGTCTTCTGGGGGCTTTAGGGTCTTAAATTAAAAAGTGAGGTCACCTGTAGGTTTTTCTTCAGCAAGTCTCCAGGGAGCTTAGAATTGTGTAGAAAGATGGTCTCTAGTTAGATTTCTTATCAGCCAGCTTTGGGATGTAATAATCTTTGCTGAGTACCAGAAAGAGCTCTCCACCAGCTTTCCTGCTTCTGCCTTCGGTGGGAGGGAGCTTCATCACACATTAGGGGCTCTCCAGTTTCAGCTGACCGAACAGAGGTGCAGGGCGGGGAATGAAATTGGGAAAGAGGCCCCTACTTGCACCGTTGCTGCAGAAAATAGGGAAGGCTATCTCAGAAGGTGCTTGGACAGAATGGGGCTGCCATAAAAGATGGAAGTTGCCGTGCTTTCCTTTGCTCCAACGAGAGTATGGGGGAAGGTGAGAATTTATGCCATAAATGCTGTTCTGCACCTCAATATGGGAAGTCACCTTCTCAGGTGAGGCCTCCTTCACAATTAAATCAGGTTTTACATTTTTCTTCATTTTCCAGATTTTGTAAGATTATGCCAAACCTCCTCCATAAGAGATTAGAAAAATAGCACTTTCATAAAAACATTAACATACACATGAGTGTAATGAAAATGCCTTTTTGGTGTAATAATCATTGTTAATGACTGGCATGCAGAAAAAAATTTAAAAATATGTAAATTAAAACTAGAGTAGGAGGGCATCCCAGGATGATGGCAGACCAATATGTTTGCTTCCACTCTGTCCCAGGTGTAACTTCCATCTGCCTCTCTTGCTGGCTAGGACCGGCGGGTGAGCAGGGGCTTACAGCACGGGCCGGAGCGCCAGCTCGTACTGATGAGACCGGTTCGTGGATCAGGGAAAGCTAGGGCAAAGATAGGAGTGTGGAGTGCTCTGGGGAGATGCCTGGACCTCCGGGAGAAGGTTGGTCTGGGTTTTCTGGGATGTGTCAGATATTTTGGACTTCCAAAGAACCCAGGAGAAGCTGAACAAGTAGACCAAATTCTTTTCATTCCCCAGGTGGGAGAACTCCGTGAGATTGAGGAGTTGAGGGCTTATCCAGTTGTTTTGACGGGTATCCGATGCCCTGCCTCCCACTAGACTCCTTGGCAGCTGAGCCTTCATGGGAAGACATCCCTTGTGTTTTCTGTGCGGGTGAGGAATCCTTGGGGCCAGGGGTCATGCTTACCTGGAGGAGCCCATATATGCGCACCTTTTCTAAACTACGTTCCCAGGACATAGGACCCGAGTGTCTGGCCTAAACATTCCTGAGCCCCCAAGGGCCTCTGGCCTTGGTTCACTCTCTAGTATGCTCCTTTCTTGGCCTGAAGAGTGGTCAAAAAATGGCTGTCTGTAGGCGTCATGGACAAGGCTTGAATGTCCAGGCTGAGTGTTCACATGTATGCACGGGAATTCTTTGTGGTGCCGAAAAGAGCCAGGGGCAGAGAGTGAGCTGTGTCTTTGTGCACCAACCAGTAGCATAGCTTCCCTTTACAAATTCCTCTGGACTTTAGTAGGTCAGCATATGTTCAATAAAGTCCATAGTTCTGCCATTTACTAGCTGTGTGACTTTAGACAAATTAGACACTTCAAGACTCATTTAGACCATTTGTAAAACAAAGAGAAGTAGCTGGGATTAAACTCAATGCATGTAGATCATTGAACGATGGTTGGCACACATAATTGGTGTTCACCTAGTTGTAGTTGTAGAAATTTCTAAGGGAAAAGACAGACTCTGTGGTTGGGTGTCCAGAGGAGGCGATCTATCTCCCTAGCATTACTTGGGCACTACTTGTGAAATCACTGTGGTCCAGTGTGTACCCCTTATTGTTCTTGCTCAGAAATTTGGGGTGTCCCCACCCCAAAGTGGATCCTTCTTTCAAGGACAGATTCAGGCTCTCTTTTTCCAAGTTGACAGAGATGGAAGTAAATATTCAACAAATTATATGGAGTACCTACAGTGTTCCTGGCACTGTTCTAGGTGCTAGGGATACAATGACAAAACAAGTTAAATGTTACATGGTGGGGGCGCCTGGGTGGCTCAGTTGGTTAAGCGACTGCTTTCGGCTCAGGTCACGATCCTGGGACTCCAGGATCGGCTCGGGCTCCCTGCTCAGCAGGGAGCCTGCTTCTCCCTCTGACCCTCACCCCTCTCATGTGCTCTCTCTCTCTCATTCTCTCTGTCTCAAATAAATAAATAAAATCTTTAATAAAAAAAAATGTTAAATGGTGGTTAAGTGGTAGGAGGACAAAGCAGCGAAGGTGGTGGGGAGTGTTGCAAAGTGGGTCAGAGAAGGACTTGCTGAGACGTGAACTCTGGAATTACCATGGATTTGACAACTTTCACTGTGACCTTGAGCAAATCAATCCTCTATAAGCCTCATTTATTAACACCATTTTATAGAATAAGAAACAGGCTTAGTTGGAGAGTTACGTGAAGTATAGCATTTAGCATAATTCTTAGTACACTGTGGGAATAATGTTAGCTATCTCATCCTTTACCTATAGGAAGTCTATGGGGAAGCATAATCAGAAGGTTGCCTAGTAGTTTGGTCAGAGAGAGGGGTTAGGTAATTTTGATATTTAAAGGCACCAGGAAGATTTCTTGATGTACTAAAGTAATTGTTATTTTTCATTTAACAAAGGATACAAAGGGGTGGGCATTCCAGAAGGCTTTAAGAAAATAACTGGAATAATAAAATATTTGGAAGTTGATGAGATATTCTGGTTCATGAATTGGTTTTCTGTTAAGACCCAGTCTTAAAATTTCTGAATATAAATTACTTTTAATTTCCTCAATAGCTCATTGTAGCTGATTAAGGATAGAGATATTTAAGCTGGGGATTGCTGAACATGCAAGACAGTGAAGAACAAGGAGGGAGAAAAAGGTGTCTGCCTGAACTCTGTAAGCCTTAGCCAAGATATGGGACTTGATGAGCCCCCTAGACCCTCTATATCTTAGATCCTAATACGGGCAGTTTAGTACTTTCATTGACTCACTTGAATTTCTTACAGTTTTAAGCATCCACCAAGAATCATCAGTTTATTTCTTTTGCTCCTGTGGCTCATCATTTTCGCACTGGGAGTGAGGGAAGGAATATTTACCTTGCTGGTGCAAGAGCACCACCTACTGGTCACATTAGGTAATTTCAGGTTATACGGTGCATAGCGAAAACGCGATCATTGGTTTTTGTTTTGGCTTCAGGTGTGTGGCTAATGGGTCAAGATTTGGAGGGAAAGAGAGAAGTGTTTACTCCGGGCCAGTTTTTATGAGCCACAGAGAAGCTGGAGTCTGTTCATTCATTTATAGAGCAGCAGGAATTTGAATTAAGCCCGTTCATCGTTTCCTATGGGCAGGACATAATAGGATTTACTTCTCTGCTCCCAACTGGAAACCTTCCATTGACCTGTATGTAGAAAATTCTCTGGCTTCCCACAGTCCAGAAAGGGGCTTCTTAAACTTTCTTCTCATCTACCGTATCACCCCAACGTAGAGAATTCAACCCCTAGCTTCATAGAATGAGAGCAATGCTTAGTTCTCATTTAACAAATGTGATGATTATGTCTCATCTCCAGACCTAAACCCTAAGTGACTTGAAGATAGAGAGCATCTCAGAAGCTTAGGGTAAGTACTGTACTGCTTATCATCCTAGATGAGACCTACCTTCAGGCCATCCATCCCCAGCTGGGATAACTGAAGTCTCAGGATAATCCTGTGTTGTGGGCTGAATTGTGTTCCCCCCACATTTGTATGTTGGAGTCCTACCCCACCCCCACCCCAGAACCTCAGACTGTGGCTGTACTTGGAGGTAGGGTCTTTCAAGAGGTAATTAGGTTAAAAGGAGGACATTAGGGGGCCCTAATCTAATATGACTGGTGTCCATATGAGAAGCAGATATTTGGGCAAGGAGACACCCAGAGAGGGAAAACCATGTGGGGACACGGGAAGAAGACAGCCTGCAAGTCAAGGAGAGAGGCCTCAGAAGAAACCAACCCTGCCGACCAGCACCTCGATCTTGGACTTCCAGCCTCCAGGACTGTGTCGTTGAAGCCAGCCAGCCTGTGATGTTTCGTCATGGCAGCCCTTTCAAATGAAAACACGCTGAGTTCCTGGATTGCTCAACCTCATCCTGAAAAACTGTTACATAGACTTTCTCTGAGTGATGTTTTCCACTCACACACTCATCCTGTGGGGTCCGGAGGTTCTCCAGGGTGGAAATTCAAGCCTCAGCTGATTTCTTCCCTTTTTAGACCTCATTTGGGAGCTGCTGAGCTCATCCTGAGCAATGGAGAGGGGAATGGAAGAGAATCAGCCAGGAGTAAGCTCCTTGACGTTTGAAGATGCCCAGTCTGCATTTTTCGGGCTCTAAGAACCTCTTAGCTTGAAATGCAAGGCCTTTTGCAATTTGGCACTAACTTCCCTTATGTTAAACTTAGAAGTGAAGTTGCAAATACAGCATATGTTCATCGGAAACAATAAGAATACAATTAGGAAAATGAATTCTTATAGTCCAGCCACTCAGAGTTAACTGTAGTTTCAGTTAGGAGTTTGCTTTCTCATTCACTTTGAAATAAGTTTTGACATTTTGTCATGTGCACATCATTTTTAATGGCTAACAGAGTTCTATTGTATGATTTACCATGCTTTATATGACTAATCCCGTATTTTTGCATACTTAGAATATTTCTAGTTTCGCTATTATAAACAATGCTTCAATGGACATCCTTTTAAATACTTTTAAAAAATGAAAATCCTTTTGGTATAAATTCCTGGATGTAGACTTGTAGGGTCAAAACTCCCCGTTTTAAGGCTTTGTTACATATTACCAAATTGTCTTTCAGAAAGTGCTCATTCCCTTTGGCTCAGGTTATGATCCCGGGGTCCTGGGATTGAGCCCCATGTCGGGCTCCCTGCTCAGTGGGGGGTTATTCTTCTTTTGTATTTTTGACAAACTGATAGGTCAAAAGTTGTTTCACTACTGTATATATTTTGAATTCCTTTTATTATTAATGAGGATCAAGCATTACTTCATGAGATTTTTGGCAATTTGTACTTTTTATTTATCCAATAAAAATTTGGCCTTAAAAAAACTTATAGGGGTGCCCGGATGGCTCAGTCGGTCAAGCGTCTGATCTCTTGGTTTTGGCTGAGGTCCTGATCTCAGGGTTGTGAGATTGAGCCCCACGTTGGGCTCTGCTCTGAGTGTGGAGCCTGCTAAGAATCTCTCTCTCTCCCTCTCCCTCTGCCTCTGCCCCTCCCTGTCCCACTCACATGCTCTGTCTCTCTCTTAAAAAAAAAAAAAAGCAACTTATAAAATTATAAAAACATTTTTATCAGTTAAGTATTTAACTTTTTCTCCATTGTATTTATTTATAAAATTTTCTCAGTTTGTCCTTTACCTCTTTTTTTGGGGGGGGGTCATTTACCTTTTAATTGTATCCATGATATATTTTTTACAAACAAAATAAAGACATGTATTATAAAATTTTATTAAGCTCCATTTAGAATTATTTCCATTTAGAATTTATTTTGGACTAAGGAGAGTAAGACCGGAGATTTTTCCAATGATTAGCCAGTTTCCCTGTGACCAGTTATTGAACAACTAATGCTTTCTTGGTATTACCTACTAAATTCTTATAAAATTGGATCTCTTTTGGTTTTTCTATTATGTTCCATTGTTCTAGCAGTTCCTGTGCCAGGGCTATGCTATATTAAATATTGCAACTCTAATATATTAATATCTGCTGTGGAATCCTTCCTCACCATTTTCAAAAATTTCTTGGCTATTCTAAGTTTGTTCATCTAAATGAATTTAGAATTGCTTTAAGTTCCAAAAAATTATTTTGGGTTTTTGATTGTTATTGCATTAATTTCATAGATTAATTTGGGAAAGAATGACAACTTTATCAAAATGTCCTTATAAGGAATACAGCTTATTTCTTGGTTTTCTTAAATTTCTTTTATGCCTCTCAGCAAAACTTTGCAGTTTTCTTTGTCTAGGTCTTATATATATCATGTATCTTAAGCTTATACCTAGGTAATTTTTGTTGTTTGTATTATTATGAATAGAAACTTTTTTTAAAAAAGATTTTATTTATTTATTTGAGAGACAGAGAGGGAACACAAGTAGGGGGAGGGGCAAAGGGAAAGGGAGAAGCAGACCCCCCACTGAGCAGGGAGCCCGATATGGGGCTCAATCCCAGGACCCCAGGATCATAACCTGAGCCAAAGGCAGAAGCTCAACCAGCTGAGCCACCCAGGTGTCCCTGAATAGAAACTTTTCCCAGTTGTTATGGTAGGACTAATAATATTTTTTGAACAAGAACTGTTAGTTTTATAAAATTTTCATTGGCTCTCTATGATTTTCCAGAGATCAGCATAGCATAGCTTAGATTAGCATTTCATGTGCCAAAAATGATAATGACTTATTTTCTTGTGCATTATGAATATCTCTTAATTCTTCTGTTTTTCTAAATGCATTGGAAGAACCTTGAGAACAATGTTGAGTAATTGTGGTAAAATCATGTATGCTTATCTTGTTTCTGACAATAATTTTGTTTTATCATTGATCATATTTAATAGTAATTTCTGATAAATAATTTTTACTATATCCAGGAAATTTCCTTCTATTTATAAGCTTTTGATTTTTTTCCAGGATGGATATTGTATTTATTGGATGCTTTTATTGACATCTTTCCAAGTGATTTATACACTTTCTTTTTTACATTTGGTTTGTAAATATGATTAATTATATACATATTTTTCTAGTATTTCAGAGTTCTTATTTTCCTTGTAGTGATGAATTATTTAAGTTAGAGCCAGATTTAATATACTCATATTCTACTTTGCATTATGTTCATACTGTAATTCATTACCTTCTTCCCTTCCCTTTCTTTTCCCCTCCCTCCCTTCTTTCCTCCTTCCTTCTGTCCCTTTCTCTTCCCCTCCCTCCCTTCTTTCCTCCTTCCTC